>NW_022631024.1:11103850-11290244 GCF_010015895.1 Lontra canadensis | reverse complement strand
GGGGGAAGCAGGCTCCCCGCCAAGCAGAGAGCCCGATGTGGGGCTCGATCCCAGGACCCTGAGATCATGACCTGAGCCGAAGGCAGAGGCTTAACCCACTGAGCCACAAGGTGCCCTGAGAATTATATTTTAATAAGATTGAGTTAATCAATGACTGTGGTTTATTTCCCCATTTATTTAGGTCTTCAGTTTCTCTCAGCAGTGTTTTGTGAGTCTCATCTTATAGGTGTATCTTAATAAGTTTATTCCAGAATATTTCAGGTTTAGAGGACCCTGGGTTCATGACCTGAGCCGAAGGCAGACACTTAACCCACTGAGCCACCCAGGCACCCAAGGGATTTAATTTTCTATTCTCATAATGTCTTTGTGTGGTTTTGTTATCAGAGTATTGCTGACTTCATAAATTGAGTTGAGGTGTGTTTCATTCTATTCTAATTCTTAAAGTTTCTTTAGGATTTGTATTATTTCTTCCTTGAAAGGTTGATAGCATTCACTAGTGAAGCCATCCGGATCTGGAGTTTTCCTTTTTGGAAGTTTTAAAATTTTGAATTCAATTTTAAAGGCTTTTAATGTTTTCTGTTTTCTTAGTTTTGATAATTCACCTCTTACAAGTTCATTTGTCTAATTTATTGCAAAGCATTGTTCATGATATCCCATTATCCTTTTAATCCGTATAGGCTCTCTAGTGATCTTTCATCCTCACATTGGTAATATTTTCTGTCTTGTTTTTTCTTTTTCAGTCTAGCTAAAAGTTTGTTAATCCTAGTGATCTTTCTAAATAAACATTTTGCGTTCATTGACTTTTTTTTTACTGCTATGCATATTTTTATAATCCATTTCCATATATACTTTATTGTTTTTCTTCTTTTTAATTACAGTTTACTTTTATTTTTATTTTTATTTTTTTAAGATTTATCCATTTATTTGACAGAGATCACAGGTAGGCAGAGAGGCAGGCAGATAGAGAGGGGGGAAGCAGGCTTCCTGCTGAGCAGAGAGCCTGATGTGGGGCTCGATCCCAGAACCCTGGGATCTCAACCTAAGCTGAAGGCAGAGGCCCCAACCCACTGAGCAACCCAGGTGCCCCTACAGTTTACTTTTAAATAACACACGTTTGAACATGGAGGTCTACTTACCTGTGAATTTTTTTTATATAGTACAGTACTGTAAATGTATATTCTCTTCCTGTTGATTTTCTTAACATTTGCTTTTCTCTAGTTTACTTTATTGTAAGACTATAGTACATAATACAAATACATATAAAATATGTGTTAATTGGCTCTTTATGTTATCAGTAATGCTTTCCAGTCAATAGTAAGCTCTTAGTTAATTTTGGGGAGTCTAAAGTTATATATGGATTTTTTTTAAGATTTTATTTTTAAGTAATCTGCACATTCAACACGCATAGAGATTACAGCCCCAAGATCAAGAATTGCATGGTCCACTGACTGAGCCAGCCCGGCCTCCCATAAAATTATATAAAAATTAATAACTAAATCTTTTTTTTAAATGTTAAATGAGAGAAAATCAAATATAATTACCTTTTTGGGCACTCTTTATTTCTTCCTATATTTAATTTTCCATCTGCCATCATTTTTCTTACTATAAAATTTCTGTTATCATTTCTTATAGTTCAAATCTGATGGTAATTCTTTCATTATTTATTTCTCTGAAACAGTCTTTATTTCACTCTAATTTTTTTTTGAACCATAAGTTATTTAAGAATATGTTGTTTTGTCGCTAAATATTTGAATATTGGGGCACCTGGGAGGGCTCAGTCTGTTGAGTATCTGACTCTTGATTTTGACTTAGGTCATAATCTTACAGTTGTGAGATCAAGCCCCCCACTGGGCTCCATGTAAGGCGGAATCTGCTTTAGAGTCTCTTTTCCCTCTCCATCTGCCCTTCCCCCTGCTCTCTATCTCTCTCAAATAATAAATACTTTTTAAAATAATAAATAAATAAATATTTGAGTTATCTTTATCTTATTGACTTCTAAGTTAATTCCTTTGTGGTCAGATAATATACCTTGTATGACTTAAGTCCTTTTAAGTTATTCAGACTTGTTTTATCATCCAGATGTCATCTATCCTGGTAAATGTTACACAGACACTTGGAATAAACATACATGCTACTAATGTCATACCATCAGATGAAGAGTTTTATAAATGTCTGTTAGATCACCTTGACTTATAGTGTTGTTCATCATTTCTATCTTTACTTTTTCTGAATACTTGTTCTATCAATTATTGTGATGTGTAATGTGTCTTTTCATTTTTCTCTGGATATTTTTAAGATTTTCTCTTCTTATTAGTTCCTATAATTTGATTATGATGTACCTTGATAGGGTTCTTTTTTTTTTTTTTTAATTAGAGTTCATTGATCATCTTGGATCTGTGGAATATTTTTGGAATATTTTGGAATACTTTTGGTCATTTTTGTTCAGATATTTTTCTTCCTTCCTCAGTTCTCTCTCGGACATAGTTACGTATATATTACACAACCTGTTGTTAACTTGCACATCACTTCACATGCTCTTCATTTTTCCAAAAAAGTCTTTTTCTTTCTTTCCATTTCAGTTTCTGTTGCTGTGTCTTCAAGTTCACTGATGTTTTCTTCCTTAGTGTCTAATATGCTGTCAATCCTATCCAGTTAGTTTTTCATTTCAGGAATTTCATTTTTCTCATCTCTAGAAGATCTGTTTGGTTCTTTTAATATTTTCCATTTCCCTCCTAATTATGTTTTCCTTTGTGCTTTTGAATGTATGTGTAAGAGCTAAAGTCCTTGTCGCTAATGCTGTATTCTCTATCATTTATAAGTTTGTGTTTATGACTTTTCCTACTGGTTTGGGTTCTCATATTCCTAATTTTTTATATATCTAGTAATTTTCTCTTAGAGGATATACATTGTGAATTTTATGATGTTGAATTCTGTACTTTGTTGTCTTTCTTTAAAGAGTATTGGACTTTATTGTAGCAGGGGTTAAATCAACTTGCAAATTCCTTTGACCTTCTTATAGCTTGTTTTTAAGCTTTTTGGAGGTAGATTTAGAGTAGTGTTAGCATACAGATGTAGGTTTATTTTGGCCAAATACTAAGACGCATAATTTTTCTGGGGTCTCTTTCATATGTCCCCTTTTTAAGAGGTGGATATTCTCCCCTCTAGGAATTGTTTGGTCAAAACTCAAACATCTCTCACCCCTGTGTGAGTAGAGAGAATTGTTCGCCTTACAGTTGTCCCCCAGTAGTTCTTGTTTTTTGGATTTTTTCTTTTGTTAGGGGTGTTGAACAGTTCTTTTTTGTCTCTCCTCATAGTATTTAGTGAGGTAAAACAAGAATTTGGTCTTTATAATTGTAATGAGTAATGCCTACAGGCTGAAAAAAGGTAGAAGTGATATTTGAATATATGAACTGTCATGTGAGATGCATAGGAAAGTATTAACTTATTTATCAAGGAAATTTTAAATGAGTGGCAAAATTTATTCTATTGAAATTACCAACGGGCACCTGGGTGGCTCAGTCAGTTAAGCGGCTGCCTTTGGCTCAGGTCATGATCCTGGGATCCTGGAATTGAGCCCCGCATCAGGTTCCCTGCTCAACAGGGAGTCTGCTTCTCTCTCTCTCTCCCTCTGCCCCTCCCCTGCTCGTGCTTTCTCTCCCTCTCAAATAAATAAAATCTTAAAGGAAAAAAAAGGGGTGCCTGAGTGGCTCAGTGGGTTAAGTGGCTGCCTTCGGCTCAGGTCATGATCCCAGGGTGCTGGGATCGAGCCCCACCTGGGGCACCCTGCTCAGCGGGGAGTCTTCTCCCTCTCCCTCTGCCTGCCACTTTGTGTACTTGTGCTCTCTCTGTCTCTGTCTGTTAAATAAATAAAATAAAATCTTTTTTAAAAAATTATCAAATAAAGAAGAATTTCCAAGTGAGAATACCTGATCTTTGAAATGGTCTCTTTCTTCTGCTTCTGTGTAATTACAGTTTTTTTTCCCTTTTTCCTTTACTATTCCTCTTCTGGGTTTGGGTTTGTTTGTTTGTTTGTTTGTTTTTTCCCCTTTCTGATATTATTTCTCCTCCTCCTCCTCCTCCTCCTCCTCCTCCTCCTTCTTCTTCTTCTTCGGGACTCTTTTTTCATTCTGCTAATATTCTTAGAAATCTTAGCCATTTTCTCAACTTTAATATTTCTCTCCATGCATATTATATCCATTTTTATGTATACTGCCTAGACCTGTCTTCTGAGATAGACCTGAATTCTCAAATTCCTTTTGAGGGGCAGTTCTGTTTGTATTACAGTATTACTTCAGATAAAATATACCTAAAACCTAAAGCTTTATACTCTCTCCAAATATTTTCTTCTTTTACTTCTCTTTTTCTCTCAAATGGCTCCCAGACCTTTTCTTATGTCATTTGTTCCTAAAATCTTACAGTCATCTTTGAAACCTCTCGTCCTATAATTAATTGCCCAGGCTCATTAATTTTTAAAAATATTTTGTTTATTTAAGAGAGAGAGAGAGAGGATGAGCAGTGGAGAGGGGTAGAGGGAGAGAGAGAGAGCAAGAGGGAGGGAGAAGCAGACTCTCCACTGAGCAGGGATCCCGAAGAGGACTCAATCCCAGGACCTGGAAATCATGACCTGAGCCAAAGGCGGTTGCTTAACTGACTGAGCCAATCAGGCACCCCAGCCAAGGCTCATTAATTTGACTTTTTCAGTGCTTCTCATATCTTTCCTCTCATTTTTTTAATAAGATTTTTTTAAAGATTTTATTTATTTATTTGAGAGAGAGAGCTTGAGTGGGGGAGGGTCAGAGGGTGAAGCCAACTCCCTGCTGAACAGGGAGCCTGACTTGGGACTTAATCCCGGGACTCCAGGATCATGACCTGAGCTGAAGGCAGTTGCTCAACCAACTGAGCCACACAGGCACCCCCATCTTACCTCTTTTTTAATTTCTGCTGCAACATGTATTTATTCATTCATTTAGCAAATACTTGTTGAATTTACACATATGCTAGGACTTTTCCCCTAAGAAGTTGGAATTATATGATTTCTACAGTATAGCAGAGTACTCAAAAATGGTAAGACCCAATAAATTCTTGTAAAATGACTCACTGAGTGAATATATTAGGTTGAACCATGTGAAACTGGAATTTTTTAAGGTCAAAGTAGTTAAATGTCAGTAATTTCCTATGTTCAACAAGTATACTGATATTAAGAGTCATACTAATATGCAGAGAAGTACATATTAAGTTACTCATACTATTGTTAATGTTAACAGTAATATTATTAATGTTGTATATAATTTCTTTCATTAAACTATAAAAGTTGACTTTTCTCTCCTTTGCCTACCAGGAAACACGAAACTATCCAGAATCATATCCACAACTGCCAAGGGATGAAACAGTGGAGAACCCTCATCTCCAGAAGCACATTCTGGAATTAGCATCCATTCTGGATGTTCGAAACGTGTTCCTCGAGAGTACCATAGATGACTATTAAAACAAAATCCTCTTGTTGAAACAATTTTTCATTTGCCACAGATTTTACATGGTGCAGTTTTCTAATGTGATGACCAAGACACATAGTGGTGTTACTTAGTTTTAATTTTTTAATTTAAGGCCACCATTTTAAAAACAAACTGAAAAAATTGTTCAAACTTTTAGGGTAACTGTTTTAAAATACAGTCTTTCAAGTCTTTTAAAAAACTCAATTAATCTTGGAATTTTTACTTTTTGGTTTTGAGGTATGGCTACTTACCTCCAGCATCTGTCCCTGCACACAAATAGTCACTGTTCTCACCCTCAGAAGAGTAAATCATTTATTTTTATATAATGAGGAAAATCCAGCTCTTATACTTGGACCTTAAATGTGTGGATTTAAAAAAAAATGTGTGGATTTAGAAAATTTATCATTGTTCACAAAGATGAAACTAGCCAGCATGGACTATTAAAAATCAAGAACAGGCTTTCCATAATATTTCTTTTCATTCCAGCTTAGTAGGTGGACAAATGTGTGATCCTTTGAAGCATAATCAAGACATTTTTTTAAATAATTTAACTCATTAAATACTGTCATAATTTCAGAAAATGTATAGGATTGGTTTGCATTTGAAAGTTAAATCTTTAATTGAAGTCTTAAGATGATAAATATCACTTGGAATGTGTGAGCCCTGTGTTATCATGAGATATGCTGGCATAATTTGCTTTCTTTATAATCTGAATGCTGGAAATGAAAAAAAAAAGACTTTTAAGTATTTCGGTCAAAAAATCAGATTGTTGGTTTCATAATACAATGTTTCCACAAGGAATTCTATTTAAACTCTTAATTCATGATACCAAGTTTGAAGACTATCCAGCTTGAAGGCTGTGGCATATAGTACAGAGGTTATCATCTTTTTGCCTAGTTCACGTTTATGAGACGTCAAAGTCAGAGATGTTATTAATTTTAGTCAGGGGTAACTGAATTGTTATTTAACCTAAAATGGAAGTAACTTTTGCATTGACAATTTGGAAATAAGATTTTTTTAACTCCTTTTATTTAACATTTTATATTCATGCACAAGTTTTTTTTTATTATTATTTTAAATAGGACTCCGTATATAATACAAAGTTTTTTGTGTTTTTCTTCTCTGTCATCCGCTTCATAATTTCATAAGCATTTGTTATGATGCTTTGGGTTTTTCCCTCTAATCTTTAGACTCCAAGGCATTCAAGTTCAGAAATCTATGAACCAAAAGCCCTTCTACCTAATACTCTGTACAGGCTCACATTCTACTTCTGGTGGTCCCAGGGGAAATAAGGTGATTGCTTTTGGTGCCTCTTTCCTGTGTCCATAGGGAAATTTTACTGTAACATTTTTACTTTGGTTTTCATTTCAGGCAGAGGCTATTATTTGGGTCTGAGTTATTCATATACCTGTTCCAATTTGCTGATTTTTCATCTGAAGTCTTGAAATTACTGTTCTTGGATTTAGGGGACTTCGTGGCATTTCATTCATTCATTTCTTCATTGTTTTTGTTTGTTCTTTTAAACATTATTTCATAAAGCTTTAGAAGACTTGTCCTGGAGGGAGATTTTTTTTTTTGCCTGATGGGTTTTTCTTTATCAGATAAAGACTGCTTTTCTTTTTTTTGATATCTTTATAAATTTAATGGCTTTCCTTTCATAACCGCGTTCACCAGGGTTACAGCAGTAGGCTGACCTCTTGTTTCAGTCCCCTTGAATTTCTCTGCCAGTAATGTACCTGACCTCACGTATTTTCCTCTCCCCTGATGCTTAAAATAATATTTATCTTCCTGAGCTTTATTCTCACCTGTTTAGCATAAAGAACACTGGTCTGAGAACTAAGAGACCTGAGTTGTAATTCTGCCTTTCTTGGTAACTAGCTTTATGCCCTTTGACAAGTGTCTTCATGTTTCTGTTTTATTATATTCTCATCTGTAAAATGAAGGCATTAGCCCAAGATCCTGTCCAGTTGTATGGTTCTATAATTGCAATCTTGATTTCCCACCCCCTGCCACCTGGAAAATCAGTTCCCCTGAGTTTAGCATAGACGTTTTCTTTTCTAAGTCATATTTCATTTGTTTTTGTCCACAAATATATCGGAGTCTCAGTTATTTAGAAGCTAATCAGGTGAAGAAATTCGAGCTTTTGTGATTAGAAACGTGTTTGTACAAGAACAAGGGGTCTTAGAAATCACAAGGAGGGTTGAGATGATGACATTGTTCCTTGAGCTGATAGTAGTATAATTTCTTATTGGTAGTTAAAAATCTAAAGTGAGCCAAAGCGATCTTGAATCTTTAAGAAAGGAAAACTGTGCTAGAAAATTCTAAACCGTTGTTTCATTCATGCCATCAGAATGCACACTGAACAACTATACTCCTGATTTTGTCCCAGGCATTGGGAAAGCAAATGAATCAGATGTAAAAATCCTTGTCTTTATGAAGTTTATATTTGAGTAGGAGGAGTCAGGCCATAAGCATAATAAGAAAATTTCTGTTAGAAAGTTGTAAGTTGTATGAAGAAAGTTTAGAACATGGTAAGGGAAATGTTTTCATTGTTTTGGGGTGAAGAACAGTGTGTAAGTGAGTGATCAGGGTAGGCCTGACTGAGAATACTACCTTTGTGCAAACACCTCGTGTTTCTTTTCTTTTTTTTTTTTTTTACTTTTTATTATGAAAATTTGAAGCATGTGTAGCATTTAATGAACTATCCTGTATTCATCACCAAGCTTCTACATTTGAAGACATTACTTTAAGCAAGAACGAAAGACACGTAAAAGGACAATCACTCATGGGTATTAGCAAAGAATCTCTTTTTTCAATGCATACCACTCTTCTTTATATATGTAAAAATATTAAGCCCCTTATTTATTTAATTTTAGAATGCATAGAAATTTAAACATTGGAACTAAAAACGAAGCAAAGCAATGGGGAAAAGCACTTCTTTGTTTTCAAATTGCACAACCTCCCCCTGGAGATTCTGATACAGGGTCTCGCCTCCCTTAAGAATCACTGCAAACAAAATGAGGTATAGGATTGCAAGATGTCCCCTACACACAAAACAGCGTGAAGCACAATGGAATTATTTTCTCTTTGTTCACCCGTATATTTCCGAATTTGGTAAAGCAGCTATTTTCCCTGTTTCTCAGAAGAGAAAGCTCAGACCCCAAAACACTACATTTATTCATAGTGGCAGAGCTAGAACTAAAACTCACATCTCCTAACCTCAGCCCGGTCTTTCTGGTAGCTCAGGTTGCTTTCTATAATGAACAAGAAAGAAATAATTAGAGATTTCTATTTTGGCACAAAAGGTTAGGGTATTTTTAAAGTAGATCAAATATTGAAACTAGGAAATCAGTCAGCCCAGCAAATTTTTATTTATTAATTTTAAGAAATCCCTGAGTCAGACAATTTAACCTTTATTCCAGCCAGGATATATTTTTTGTATATGTGTGTGTGTTTTCCTCCTAGGAAGTGGTGCTCTCAAAACCCCTCAAAGCACAGAAAATTTATGGTACCCTTTATATTTTTACCAAGTTGAAGTGTTTTGAAATTATAAAAGCAAAGTGCAATCTAGTCATGACTGAAATTTTCCTGATACAGGATCTGGGTTTATTTTTTCTTTACTTGTGGCTACTGCCCTTTATTTCTTCTTGTAATAGAATTCGCTGAAATAGATTAGGTGACAGTTGTACTGAATTCCATTGAGGAAAACAGAAAAGCATCCAATCTGATGTATATGTCAATTTGTGGTGCTTTCTTTAGCATTCTTCTCCCAAGTTTAATCTCTGACCTGTGTGACTTCGTAACTTTCTGTCTCTTAAAAGGGGTTTGGACTCAGTTGAAAGATCTTGTACTTAGTTATCCATGAAGTCTTGTAATCAGCCTGATATACAGAGAACAATCTGGACTGGAAATAGAGTAAGGTGCCAAGGGTCAGCAATCGCGGCTACTGCCAGTGATTCAGAACCACCTCCCTACCCTAAGTGAGTAAAGAAATTTGATATGAATATGAATGGTATGAATCTCTGGTGATATTTTAGATGTATGTGTTCCTGTGTGTGTTTGGAGAGTATAAAGGGTTTTTACACGGAGGGCTCCTTTGTTGACCTTATTTATTTGAAAATCTTATTTTATTTGTGATCGCATGTGTATATTTTTGTGATGCTAAATGCAGTCTCTGTATACTTCTTTTGTATATATGTACATATTTGTAAATATATTGGTATGCAGTATGTGTATATTATATACCCATACCTACTGTGGGCTGAATTTATTTGAGTTCTGTGAGGACATCATGGCGGCATTGGCCGTGCAGCTGTAATTAGGTTGTGGCTGTGTCTCATTCATGAGCCTCTATTCTGAGGGGCTTGTGTTTGGGAAAAATTGGCTAATTTGGAGTTGGAATTAGGATGTGAAAATATTAACAGAAAGCAGGATATTCTTAGCTTTAAAATCATCTGCCAATTGCCACGTAAATGGACGAGAAATTAGTGATATATGCCTGAAAACCCTTAGTGTGTGAGACTGGGACACCAGCAGGTTCTTAAGGTCTGTTAGTCCTTTATTTTCTTGACCCTTAGTTGAGTAGTAGTATTGAGTAGTATTTATACTGAGAACTAAGGGGCTAAGTTACTTTGATCACATTTTAAAACAGATAGGAAAATGTCCATTAAATAGAGAAATCTGTTGGTAGTTGCCATGTCAATACCTGATACTAAGTTTTAATTTTGCAACAGTGTTTTTCACCGATGTGTCTCGTTTTATAGCTGTCTCTGGGAGGCAGGAAAAGGTACATTAGCTAGAGGAAAGCTGTACCTAGGTGGGGTCAGATTTAATAAGGAACAGGAGATGATTAATCTGTATATTTGCAGCCGCTGTGATTAATTTAGTCCTGCCTTGGCGTTTCAGACTACAGATTTTTCTTATTGGAGTCGCATATCAAAGATGAGTAGGCTCATCTGAGGAAATGCTTCTAGTGAATAAAATGCCTCCAGTTGCATTTCTTTGTCTCTATGAGACCACTTGTGTTCTGCAAATTGATGATATATTCACACACGAAATAGAATTCTTAATATTAGGTGCATGGTGTGCTCTCAAGTCTGGGCCTCTGAACCTCTACCAAGGATGATGGGCGGGGGAGGATATGCTCTTAGAGGACAGTAACTATGTGCAGTGCCAGTGTATGTACACGGAATATCTCAGAGTCTCAGTGTTTGGTTACTCCTGTTTCCACCTGGCACGTGTATTTGCACGGACAAGGGTAGGAGATGTATAGTAAACGCTTGAACACATTCACGAAAAAATTAAGTAGAGGTTATTTTTGCATGATAAAATATAACTGCAAAACAACTGTTTACCCCCTTATTTTTCAGACGATTACATCTGTGAGATAGAATATTAAATTAGTCAGAAGTCGGTTTTACCACCCAACAAATGTTTATTTGCCTCTTCATTGTATTTTTAATAAGAAGCCAGCTATTCATAACACCTCTCAGTTACAGTATTAAATATTTTAAAAAGTTGTAATTGCCTTTTTGGTAAGTAAATATGAAAATTTGGTAATGTACTATTTCTGAAAAATCAGTGGAAATGTCCGTAGTATCTGACATTCTGTTGTTTTAGTAACCAAATCATTCATTGCCATCGGAGAGTAACACAGCAGATGTTATGCTATTTAAAATTCATAGTACTGACTCAGGCTCAGTATGGACATTAGTTGGAGGAAAGGAGCAGCAGTAAGAAGTGAGATTGACATTGTGAATATGACTTCTGTTTTTAACAGTTGCAAAGCCAGTTACTTTGCAGTTAAATGAGGTAAGAATTGCTTAGAAAACCAAACCTTTCCCCCATTCTGTACTTTATTTCTGTTTGTGCTGCACCTCCCAGTCGTTCCTGAATACTGTGACCCCTTTACCTTACAATAAATAAATAAATAAGGCAATTCATCTTCCTCAAACTAAAATTTCAGAACATGGTATTACACTGTGTTCCAGCTTCACTGAGTTTTTTAACAGAAACTTATTAAGCATGCCTTGTGTTTAAGGAAAAATAATTGATGTGTGAATGGACTCAATCACCTATTGAAGGGAAGGGTGTCAGGTTAATGTAGGGGGACATACCCTTAAATTGGGTGAAGATAAATGTATTAAATTACGTGTAACTGACTTGTTGGTGCCATAGAAACATTTCCCTTGGAAGTCTGTAAATATGAAATGTTTTCTTAAGCTAAAATTGGTATTTTTCACTTATTAGTTTGGTGTAACTTTTGAGAATTCCATTTCTGTATAATATTGTTAATCACGGAAGCACCATTTTTTAATTTCAAAAATATTTTTGTTAATTTCTTTCATGTTTTCTTTAAACGTTATTTCTTATCAAACTACTCTAAACAGTGTGATTTTTTTTAAGCAGTGTGAATTTTTTAAAACATTTGAACAGTAGATTCAGTTTTTTTCTTTTTTTTTTTTTAAGATTTTATTTATTTATTTGACAGAGATCACAAGTAGGCAGAGAGGCAGGTGTGGGGGTGGGAGGGGGGAAGCAGGCTCCCCGCTGGGCAGAGAGCCTGATGCAGGCCTTCATCCCGGGACCTGAGACCATGACCGGAGCCGAAGGCAGAGGCTTAACCCACTGAGCCACCCAGGTGCCCCTAGATTCAGTTTTTTAATAGTAAGAAGTACCCAGATTCACTTAAGCCTGAATTTGGTCATAAAACATACTACTTATTAGGAATATTTTCCTATTTTGGTGAACATTTCCAGTCTATATCTTAAGACAATCATCTTTTTAGGTGTAGTATTGTTTATTGAGACATTGGTAATTTCAGGGTTCAGAGTTCTACTCTTAATGATAGGCTTACAGAATGAAAGTTAATAGAGTGATTCTATTATGTTCAGAATGAGATAGGGAATTATAGCTAGCTTTCCTATAGGTCTGCAGTAAGCAGTATTTAAATTTTTATACACTAGTATTATTTTCTCTTTTTAAGCTATTGTGAATATCCAGTTGTCTGTGATGAAAATTAGGATTTGTGAACATTAAAATTGGACCCATAAGTTTTCTCAAACATCAAGTCAGTATGACAAACCATTATAAATTGTGAAGTGATAATATATGATAATCCCAAAGTAAATACTTACAAACTATAGAAAAATAACCACTGCATTTTAAAAATTTTTATTCCTACCCTCCTTTGCATGTTATGATTTTTTCCTAAATTACATGTTGTGGTGTATTAAAAATCTGCAGGAAAAAAGTTGCTTAGAATCTTAGAGGGTAATAAGAATTTTTATTATTTCCTGAAGAATGAGGGGTTTGGTTTGGTTTGGTTGTTTTTTTTTTTTAGCTCTTGGCTATCTTATTAAAAATAACTTTTACTGGTCAGTAAAATATTTTAGGACTTCATGTTCATAGCTTTTTATAGTTATCTGGATACATTCCTTTTGCCACATAGACCATATGGCTAGTTCTACAATGATTTGTTTGTTTGTTTGTTTTTAATAAACCTTGCTGTTCAACAATCAATGAGTCTTACATTTTAGAGACTTCTTCCAGTTGAGGTGGATAGGACTTAGATAATAGGAAAGGCAGATACAATGTCCTAACATTTTCACAGTAGAGCTTATAAGTGAAGGAAATTATCCAAATAGGTTATCTTCATTGTGTAGCACCAGTACAAATAGTAATTTGAATCAGAGGAAGCAGTTATAAATCATTTCTTACTTTGCTCTAAAGATTATTGTCATTTCAGGCCACATTATTATATTCTCTGGGGAATTTCCATTGTAAGGTTGAATATCCTTTTTCTTTATTCACATCATCACTAAAGCTAATCACATAGGAATTAAAATAAGTTTGATCTTTTTCCCTGAAAATAATGGTGAACCTATTGTCTATATTATGGATATTAGGCATAAACGCACTTGTTTCAATCATAGCAGAAATTACATTTGGAGAATACAATTACTTGATTTTGTAGTGGTGTGAAATACTTTTTAAAAATTGTGCTCGTCTGTAACTGAAATGTTATAGAATTGTAACACTATAGGGATTATAGAGTTATATTTATTAGCTCTCCTCAAGAGATTGAAGCACAATAATTTTCATGTAACAGTTCTTATCCAAGTGCTGCTAATCTGTGTGCAAATAATGAAGCTATTTGGTTGCCTATCTAGCTATTCACAAATCACTGTAATCCTTGAGACTTTGTCTTGTTGCTCATTTGTACTAAATTTGGGGTATTGTGGGTTAATATTTTAGATCAAAATCTGTCAACTCAGCTCTGTGAGACAGCAAACCATTTGGATTCATTAGTTTTATATGTGTTATCAGTAGAATAAATTTTGAAGGGGCTATTTACTACCAATAACGAAGGGAAAAATTATTTTGTCAATATCATTTGACTTGAACATTTGTGGTATTGTGAAAGTCTTACTCGTTGTGTTTCTGAATTGCTTAAGCCATACATACTCTTAAGGATGTTTTCCTGTTGTGTTCTTTTTCAGCCTTTTTCTGCTTTGTCTGTTACAGTTAATACTTAATAGATTTTAGAAAGACGTTACTGAAACATTTTATTTTCTTGAGTTCATCACTTTTGACTCTTGTATAATATGTGATTTGTCATAAAGGATAGCAAGCCTTTCACTAACTACTTCACTAAATGAATTTCAGAGTAAACACTGTGATTCCGCAGGTGAATTCTGTAGGTCCTCCTTTCCAATGTTTTCTTCTATTACGGTGCCTGCCACCTTAAGGGCACTTAAATGGTAGAGGATGGAAAGTTAAACGTTGTTTTGATGTTTATTGAATAACAAGATTACAGAAAATTTGATTTTTGTTGTCCGTGTATTGAAAACATTTTTGCATTGATAAATGTTCTCTAGGAATGTGACTACATTCATCAGGTGTGAACTCTTGTAAATGAATTTTGTATCTTGAATCCACGTGTATATTGAGTGTATCATCAATATAAAAATAAACATTATTTGCTTAAAGTTTCTGGCACTTCTTCAGAATTGTTGACAACATACGTGCTAAACTGTTAGGGTTTGCTTCTTTCAGAACATACCTCAGACACTTAGGACTGTCTTGGGGTCGTAGCTTCTATGCTTATTCTTCTGGTTGGTAAGTTTCTTCTGAGTCCTAGTCTTGGTTTTTTCCCTGCCTTGCTCGAAGTGGTCAAAAGTGTCACACGCGGAGGGAGGATTGTTTGGCGGGGATGGAAGCTGCTGACCCTCTGGTCGTTTGGGGGTTTTCAAATGTGCGATTTCAATGTGGAATGTCTGACTTGTCTGGCATCGAGGGGTCCAGACACCGGACGCAGGCTAATTTGCAGTGTAACTTTGAACGAGGCAGTTACCTCTCTCGAGTTTGTTCAACTGTCAAAAGTTGGAGGACCATGAGTAGATAATGAAATGAATGTAGTGGGGCTGCCATCAGCTTGTTTATTTTGAAATGCAGTATATCGGAGTGTATAAGAGTATGATTCCGGAAAATTTTCTTTCAATGGTACATTATGTGCGTCCTGTGTTTAGATATAAAACGTATAACCTGCAGTTGGTCATAGGCACAAAAGTTTAAAAAAACTAGTCACAAAGCGCGAAGACCTAGTTGTAGTTTCCAAAGCCACAGGCTTCTGTGTGAGGAGGGAGGGCACGGACTCGCAGTGATCACCTACTATGCCGTGGCCGGGCGGTTGGGCAGGGCGCAGTGGGATTGGGATGCGGGGAGCGGAACGGAAACTCCCTCTCCGTTCCGCGGAGCAGTGGCCTTAGGATTCAAAGCCCCACAACACACGCTGGCCCCACGGCACCAACTGGGTGCTTTTCCCTTCGGCCACAAGGCTCCTCCCACTCCCCCGCTCCGCACCGCCCCCCTTAAAAAGAAAAAAAAAAAAATAAAAAAAATAAAGGCTTATGGCCACCCTGTCAGCATCCACGGGTCGGGACGCTGGGTGACGTGGCGGGCCGGCCTTAGGAAGCGCCCAGCCTCGCGCCCGCGCCCTCCAGCGGCTCCGGCCCAACCGCAGCCCGGATGATGTCGCCGTCGACCACGGAGACCGCATGCGGGCGCATGCGCGTGGCAGGTCCGCCCCGCGCGCAGCCACTTCCGGCGCGCTGGCGGAGGTGCGGTTCCGGGTCGCTGCTCTGCTCGCCGGCCGGCCGTGGGGGCTGGTGACGCGGGCCGGTGTTCACGAGAGGTCCCGGAGGCGGGGCTCTGCCCGCTGCCCAGAGAGCGGCAGGTGCGCGGGCGGGGGCCGGAGATGTCAGGAGGCCCCTCTTTCTCCCGGTGGCCTCGGTCTGCCCCAGAGCGGCCCGGACGGGGTTGCCCAAGACCCAAGGCGGGGGGCGGTACCGGGGTGCTGAAAGGGCGGGGGTGGGGGCAGAGGGGCTGCCCGGCCGGGGAGTCTGGAGCCTAGGGTGTCAGGATCCCCCCTGCCACCAGCGACCTTGGACAAGTCTCTCCTCCTTTCTGGGTCTCAGTTTCCTTGCTGTCAGATGGGAGAGACGTTGAGTCCCTCTCCCTTCTTTGACAGCCCAAACGCGGGCGGTTCTAGAAGGAGCCTGAGTTGAGTGGGATCCAGACTGGCGTGGCAGGTACCTGCCTATTCCTGGGCGTTAGGCAGTTGTTTTTTTTACCCAGTTTAGCCATTCTTTTTCTCGGCGACGTTCTTAGAGCGAGTCAAGGCTCTGTGACTAGACTGCCCGGATCTCGCCAGGTAAACAGTGTGTGACTGTCAGAATCAACTGAGAAATAAATACTGGCCCTAGGAAACCGTAATCTCATTCAAGTTGTTTTTGCTCGAGTCTCCCAAGGTGAAGTAAATTTAGGCACCAATGAGAGATTCTGTTCTTTGTGCCTATTAGTGAAGCTCCAGGTAGATCACAAATGCAAAGGATTTCTATCCCACTGAGGATTGTGGCAATGATAGGTTCTTCCCTCTGTCTTCTGGTTAATTCTCCCTTTATCCTCTTCCATTTCCCCCAAACATTTTGGCCTTACACTTGAAAGGAAATACCCAATGCATTTTATCTTTGTTTTCATGCAGGACAGAATGCTTTGACCTCCAAGCTGTTTTAAATCTGGTAGATAAGCCAGGTGAGTAGGTGGTTTACAGACATTGGAGAATTGTACAGATTTCCATGGATAATCTGAAGTGGTAAGAAGTCGTTTGTAGATCTCAGAGCAGAACCTCGGTGTCCTCCACAGAACATGGAAAGTTAAGGTTGGAACCAGAATATTGGTGTTTCATACAACACTGGGAGGAAAAGAAGGTTGAATCTCATGTTGATTATCATGTAAAACATTCTGAAGATGAAACTGAGTTCAGGTCATTTTAATCACCCTTAAAGAGAACCATACAGAATTTCTAGGAAATGTTTAAGGGTATCTGATGCTTATATAGGATAAATGTCTGGCTTGCCTGTTTTTTCTAGGTTGTCAGCTTTTTCTAGTCAAGAGCTGATGGCAAACCATCCTTGAACAGTGGAATGTTATACCTTTATCCCCATATTGAGTACATATTTTGTCTTCATCTTAAAAAAAAAAAAAGTAAACTGTAGTTAATATTGGGGGGAGGATTTCCAACCATTATGGGATATTAACATGTACCCTGGGCAATTTTACTATATGTGTTACATGCCATAGCCAACGTGGCATAATAAAGAAAGAGTAAGGACTTGTGAGTCAGAGTCCTGGGTTCAAATACCAGCCCTGCCACTTAAGCACACACTCTTTGGCAGATTACCTCATCTCCTCAAGCCTGGATTTCCTTATCTGTTTATGCACGTGAAGCACCTGAGTGCTTTTAAAATGTTTAGCAGTGTCTTCTGTTAAATGTACATGTAAAATTATGAAACTTAATTTTGAAATCTGAAGCTTAAAAAGCAACTCAGTTCTGAAATCTCTCCTGCGTTTAACTTAGCTCTCTTTCGTCTGATTTATAGATACTGTTCTGTAAGCCCTTGGCCCACACTGAAGTGGGAATGCAGTTTTCTTGGATGTCTGGAACTTTTTAGGCACCAGTCTCTGAAGTCCTGCTTGCTGGCCTAAGGACTAGACTACTGGGGTGGTTCACGAGCTGCTCATCCGTGCAGGATAACCACACAGCAAAAATGTTTGCAAAACTGAAGAAGAAAATTGCAGAAGAGACCGCTGTGGCTCAGAGGCCAGGGGGTGCTACTAGGATACCACGGTCAGTGAGCAAGGAATCGGTTGCCTCTATGGGAGCTGACTCGGGAGATGACTTTGTAAGTATCTTTTCTAATTTTTAATATTTGGTACACTCTTGATATATTTTTAAAATAGTATTTCAAAGAGACTTTCCCATAAGTATTTTCTTTTAAAATTGGAAGATTAGATGGGGTTTATATCTGATTCTTCCTACTCTAAGGTGCTTTTCTGTTTTTTTCCTATTTTTTCAGAGTCCCTTTTCATATTCTCTACATTGTCCTCTTACACTCTTTTTCTACTTTGTGCATTTTCTTTTATATTTCGTTTCTCCAAAAAGCCTTGGCTTATTATCTCTGCAGACAAATATACTTTAAGTCATTGTTGCCTAACATGGTCTGTGAGTTATGGTGTGGAATTAGAGTACTCTATTTTACTAGGAAAGTTGCGGAGAAGACGACACCCCTGACTGCAGTATGTCCCTTATTTGTAAAGGACCTTTGTGTTTGGAAAGATTTCAGAACAATGAAGATGCTGTTGTGTTAGGTAGATCTCATGCCTTAGGATTAAAAGTGTGTCTTTGGCATATGACAGGATCCTCTCAAAGTCAGTTATCTTTTTTTAAAAAATCTTTTACAATATTTGATGTATGTAAAAGAATGTATGTAAAATAACTGTAAAGTATAAAGCATAAAAATAAAATGAATGCTTGTTAATGTGTCACCTATCCAAAGAACTAAAACATTGTGGATACTGTTGAAAGCACTTGTATGCTCCTTCCCAGTTCACTTTCTTCCTCCCTGCCCTCCAGATAACACCATCCTAAATTTTGTGTTTATCTTTCTCCTTATTGTTAAAATATCCTCCCAGATGTGTATATATTTATGAACAATTTGTTGTTTAGTGTTGCTTATTTGTGAACTTTATAAAAATGGTATTCCATAGTATTCTTGAACTTTTTTTTTTTTTAAATTCAATGTGTTTCTAGAATGCATTTGTGTTCCATGAAGCTGTGATTCATTTACTTTTACTGCTGTGTAAGATTCCAACATTTGACAAGGCCACAATTTATCTCTGTCTTTTCCTGATGATAGACAATTGAGTTGTTTCCAGGGTCAGATGAGTCTTCTTCCTCCTTTCTTCTGCTACCTGTCCTGGGTCAGATTACATGGCAGAAGCTCTTGGGTTATTGGGATGGGACAATAAGATTACCTGATATCATTGGCTGCTATATTTAACGGGAAATGTAACGCACATTTGATCCCCAGGCTGAAGGATATAGTTTCAGTGCTGAGTTCTGTGTCAGAAGTACCTGCTTTGCCTTCATGATGACATGCTAAATGAAGTCTGTCATCTTGAAAGTATTCCAGATACAGAAACTGGCCTGAATTCAGAAAGTATTTTCCGTTGAGACTGCTGAAGTAATCTACTTGAACTTACCGTCTCTACATTCTGATCTTCACGCCCTATCTCCAAACCTGTATATCCCACTACATATATTTCTCCAACCAAATGCTCTTCCTCTAGTGTCTCAAATTCTAAAATGAACAAAACTGAATTCTTTAACTCCATCTTCAAATGGGTACCTCCATTCCCCCAAGTCACCAGCAAGAAATTTCAGAAGCATTTTAGACTCTTCCCTCCATTTTTTGGTGTCCAGTCAACAAGTATTTTGGTTTTCCATCTTCTAAATGTCTCAAACTTGCTCTCTTTACTCCATTGCCAGGAGTTCATTTACTTCCATTTTATTTCAAGCTGTCTTTTGTTTTTGGACAACTGTTGTAGCCTATCTGGGCTCCTTGCCTCTAATAACTCCCCAAAGCAGATGTATTCATGTCTCTTTAATGCCTAAAGCTCCTCAGTGGTTTCCCTATCACCTTCAAGATGAAGTTCAAATTCATACATAGTACAGTGGTAAACCCTCATGGCCTTGGCACAGCTTCCCTGTCCAGCCTCATCTCACTCTACTTTGCTAGACCCTGTGCTCCATCCACGCCGAACCTATTGCATTTCTGGAATGCGTTATATTCCTTCGCGCCTACAGCTTTTTGCACTTGTCTCCTGTCTCTGAAATGTCTCATCTCTTCCTTTTGCTCCTGAGTTCCTCTAACAGACTTTGTGCTTCCTTCAAGACCCCACTTACATGTTACTTTCAGGAAGCCCCCTTGACCCGACCTGCCCTTGTCATCCCCTCTACTCCTTACCCCTCCTGGCCAAGTTTGGTCCCTTATCTCCTCCTGACCTCTGTAACAGCACCTGTTTACACTGCATTGTTGGTGGTTTGCTTGTCTGTCTCACTAAACTGGGAGGCTTATGAAAGGCAGTAGAGAGTAGTAGTCAGGAACTCAGGTCAGGTTAAGGAGTCAGACCTAGATTCGATTCCCAGCTTCATTGTTACTGTATGACTTGGGGAAAGTTCCTTTTCTACGCCTTAGTTCCCACATCTGTAAAATAGGAACTATACTTGTCTTATTAAAGCATGGGTGTCGGGTCCCCAGTGTTCATCCTGAGGTTCGATTATTTAAGAGGACTCAGCACGGTTTTACTTACTGCTGTCACTTATTATAGTGAAAGAATACAAAGCGTAATCAGCAAGAGGAAAAGGTGCATGAGGCAAAGCCTGGAGAAAACCAGGTGCAAGCTTCTAAAAGTCCTCTCCCCCTGGAGTTACATAGGACATACTTAATTCCCCCAGAAAAAATTGTGACAGCACATGTAAAATGTTGTCTTCCAGGGAAGCTCCTTGGAGACTCAGTGCCCAGGGATTTTATTGGGGCTCTTCACATAGGCACCGTCGGCCAAGCATTTACCAAAATTCCAGACTCCCGGAAGGAAAACAGGTGTTCAGCATAAACCATGTTTTCGTACACAAACAGATTAGATACATTGAACCTTTCTTATCAGTAATAGTGGGAACCCTTTAAAGTCTAAGTTCCCATAGTTCAGCCCCGGGGCTGGCCTTACAGACAGACCTTGCTAAGAATTGTGATTGCAGGCCTGCAATGTTACCTCTTCTGCCTAATAAATAAAACATTTTGCATAGTGCCTGGCTCTTTAACAGGCATTTCATAATAGTAGCTGCTTCTCCTGCTGTTCTAGGTTGGGGACTCTGTTTCACCACTGTTCCCAGTGCTTAGCACAGCTGAGAAGCGGATGTCTCACTAACAGTAATAATCATAACTTCTAATATAGATAAGTATTGAAACTAATTATGTGCCATTCTCTGTTTTAGGGAGTTGACAAGTGTTAATTTATTTAATCCTCATCACAGCTCTGTGAGATTGATCATGTTTGTTGTCATAGTTTACTTATGATGAAATCAATGCACAGAGAAGGTGACTAATGGGCCCAAGTTCTTATTTTCTAAGTGGTGAGGATGGAACTTTAACCCAGGTCCTTCACCTCCAGAGACTGCCTCTTACGTATAAACTAAACCAAGTCTCAATAAATGTTGGACTGGACAAGTGTTTAGACACATAAGTGAATATTTAAAGTGAATTTTTGGGAGGGCCTGGATGACTCAGTCGTTAAGCATCTGCCTTTGGCTGGGGACATTATCCCGGGGTCCTGGGATCAAGCCCCATGTTGGGCTGTCTGCTCAGCGGGAAGCCTGCCTCTCCCTCTCCCACTCCCCCTGCTTGTGTTCCCCCTCTCACTGTGTCTCTGACAAATAAAATCTTTAAAAAAATAAAAAATAAAGTGAATTTTTCAACCACCTTTAAAGATACTTTGGGTATTAGATGGGGAAACATGACTAAAGACTAGATATTGGATAAAAATTTTTTAGGTGTGATAATGGTATTGTGGTTATAAAGGAAAATGACCTTATATTTGGGAAATGTTTATCAAAGTATTTAAGGCAAAATGTCATATCTGTTATTTATAGTACTTCAGTAAAATAATAAAGCAAATAAGGGAAAACATCAGCAATTATTAAAGTAGATGGAGAACGTTAATTAAACCATTCTCCCTACTCTTCTGTATTTTTTAAAATTTTATAATCCAAAAAAAAAGATAAGTTGTTTGTTAGCGGTAGTAAGCAATGCCCAAAGTAATAGTAGTATCCAGACATTTTAAAATAGATTGTTGTGGGGACATCTGGGTGGCTCAGTTAAGCATCTGCCTTCAGCTCAGGTCCTGATCTCAAGGTCTTGGGATTGAGCCCAAGGCTAAGCCCAAGGCTTCCTGCTCAGCGGGGCATCTGCTTTTCCCTCTCCCTCTGCCACTCCCTCTGCTTGTGCTCACTTACTCACTACCTCTCTCAAAGAAAATCTTTAAAAATTTTTTTTAAAGTAAAGTAGATTGTTGGGGAAAATTAATGTTTAATTAATATATTGATTATTGAATCCAATTTTTTTTTGAGAGATCCCCATTTTATTAAGGAAAACTTAAAATGAGTCCGTATTATCTGGTAAAGTCTTTGATGCATTTAGACGGAAACTTTATCAATGTCGGTGATGAGTTCTTCACCAGCCTTTGTTTGACCCCTTGTTAAAGAACCTTCTGCCCTTTTCTGCCAGGACTTCACCTTTGGAAAAA
This sequence comes from Lontra canadensis, assembly GCF_010015895.1. Lineage (NCBI taxonomy): Eukaryota > Metazoa > Chordata > Mammalia > Carnivora > Mustelidae > Lontra > Lontra canadensis. Next base: position 11,268,048 of record NW_022631024.1, on the reverse strand, counting down.
TAAAATGTTTTTCTTTTTTCTTTTTTTAAGATTTTATTTATTTACTTGTTAGAGCACAAGCAGGGGAGCAGCAGGCAGAGGTAGAGGAAGGAGGAGGCTCCCCGCCAAGCAAGGAGCCTGATGTGGGACTCGATCCCCGGGCCCTGGGATCACAACCTGAGCTGAAGGCAGCGGCTTAACGGACTGAGCCACTGAGGCTGATTTTCTTATCACTGAAAATATATTCTTTGTATTATGTACTTGGTGTGATGTGACCATAATGGATTTGTTTGCCACTATTTATTCTAATACTGTGTACACACACACACACACACAGTCCGTTTAGCGTCTCCTACCTTTTCCACGTTGTAGAAGGGGATAGTGTTGCTCCTATGTCACAGGTAGAGAAGCTAGGACCTAGGTATGTTAAGAAGCTCTTCAGTGATCACATTTAAAGTATAATGAAAGCTGAAACAAGAGTTGTTGCTTTCCGGTTCAGTATTGGGGTCTCACATTGCTGAAAACCCCTGTATTAATGTGACCTCTTGTCTGTATTTCAACAGGCTTCTGATGGAAGCAGCTCCAGAGAAGATCTTTCATCCCAGCTCTTGAGAAGGAATGAACAGATCCGGAAACTAGAAGCCAGACTTTCTGGTATGTCTAAGACTTCATGAAAAGCAAGCAAAGAACACTCTCCTTGGCTGACCATCTGTCTATGTCAAATAACGATATAGTGTTACCTTATGGTGATAGTGCTATATATTGACGTAATTCTTAGTCAAAACAGCAATTTGTGCCCTTTTGGTTCCCTCCTTTTGTTAATGTACTGAAGACTGTAAACTCAAAAAGAATAAGTTGGGTTTTTCTGCTCCTGAGGTTTCTAGCCATGGATATAAAAGGTATTAAAAGTATACGTAGACTAGATTTGACGATCTTCCACCTGTTAGCATAGCTGTCAGGGTAGGGGATAGTACTTACAGGGAATGGCCAACAGATGGATTCTTCAGCACCAGAGTGGCTACGTTGCCACTAGCTACAGCTGCATATCACTTGTGTAAGTGTCCTGGGTTTTTAGACCACTTTCCAGTGATACTCAACACCTGTATAGAAGCTGTAACTCTCATTATGTCTTCTGTGTGCAGTTTACAATTTACACAACTTCCATTATATCCTTGCCTGAGCAGGGCACGTTTGTGATAGAGTTGTGAGTTTCTTATTTTGGTTTCTGCCAGCGGACACATTTTGAAAGTTTCATCCTGTGAAGTGGTCAATGGCTTCTGTGTTTCTTTTTTGTCCCTTGGCCTTATGCACCTTTTATTGGAGTGAAAGCAGTAGACTACAAAACTCACCAAATTGTATACAAATACTTGTGTTTGTGAGGTTATCAAAGGTCTGTAGTATAGCTCCCAGCTCCCAGTTGGTGCTCTATCTCCTTTTGTCCTCACTGTAGCCTTACTAGGCTTAGCGAGGTTAAGGTCACCAAAGCAGTAAGTGGTGGAGCTCGGATCCAAACCCAAATTTGCTTGCTAGAGTCCATACTCTTAACTATAGTCTTCTTTAAGTTCAGTTGTTACAATCCGGTTATACCTACTTGTAAATAACATCAGGAACAGAGGTGAAATAACTTTACTTTTGTTTAATGTTGGGGAGAAAGCTACATGCCTTCCCTGACATAGAGACGGAAGAATCATTTGGGCTTGACTAAAATTAGGGAAGGGATAGGACAGAAAAAGGACACTTAGAAAGCCCGGTTGTGTCCTTGGTATCTTCCTCCAAGTTCCATATGAACAACAGCAGCAGCAGGTACCTCTTCCTGAACCTCTTACTGAAGCGTGTCCGCTGCTTCTGGCATAGAAAAACACCTAATTTGTTATCTAATTAGGACACAGAAAGCAGTTTACTAAGTGCGTTTGAGGCCATTGCGATTAATACTATCATTTGCTAAGTAACGAAACTAATACTTGGGATCAATAATTTGCTTACGGTCTCTCGGCTACAGACTGACAGAGCTGGGATTTGGCCCAAGCCTACCTACTTTTCCACTGTACCATACTATTTTCTTTGGCCACCCAGATAATTAATTCTGACTTTCACCTTTAATACAGCATAGGAAGCTCAGTTCCCGTGTAGAAAGGAAGCTGACTTTTCTAGAAAATTAAGTACTTTGAAGGTAAAGACCATCCTGTGGTAAGGTATTTGCTATCGTCCCAACCACTGTTAACTCAGCTGTATGAACTGTGAGCTGTTCATTCAGTTTCTTTTGCCCTATCCTATTGCTAATACTGGAAGGGGAAGTAAAAACGGAGGTTTGAAATTAACGAGCAGGGCATTTCTGATGATCTGACCAGGCCCACTTCTTGCTCTCTATCCAGGCTAAACAAACCTGCCTGTTTGTATTCACCATTTACACCGTGGATGGTTTGTACTATACCTGTTTGCTTGTGTTGTTCCTTGTTAATGGGAGGCTGTCTGCCTAGCTTTCCTTAACAGCAGTGGTTTTCGGGTTGAGAAAATCATCATCATTTTCACTCATTTTTTTTGTTTAATTAACTTCCTTTCCTGATGTTTGTCCATTCCTGGTATGTGCGTCACCCTCCTCACCCAAGACTATGCTGAACAGGTCCGAAACTTGCAGAAGATAAAAGAGAAGCTTGAAATTGCATTAGAAAAACACCAGGATTGTACGTATTTTTTTCCTGCTTTTTTTCAATCTTTTCAGGGTTTAGTTTTTTTTTTTTTTTTTTTTTAATGAAACAATAGTGTATTGGTTAAATTTGTCCTTCATCATAGCTCGGATCTTTTTAAGTGTACTTCTTAGAGTGATAAAACACTTGTCTGATATTTATAAGCATACAGTTCCTGTTAATGTTGTGTTACGGGCATGCTTCTTAGGAGAAGGTCATTATGTGTATCAGTTTGTCTTCATCCGGTTGACCAGTTTATTGGCTGCCCTTAGATTTTAGTAAAATCAGGTGCCTGGCTCTTAAACCTAGATTAGGAGCCTTGTTCTAGCCGTAGCTTCATGCTGCTGTATTCAGAATGGGGGGAAATTTTTGGCTATCATCACTTCTCCAGCAATAGAACATACATTTTATTTAGTCTGTCCTAATTCATATGTTCTCCTTTGGATTCAATCCAAGAAAGATGCTAAAGAAGTTTTCTATCGACATATACTTAAAAAATTTTTAAAGGAAAACGAAGTGAAAGAAAGATTTTTTGTTTTGCGTAGTTTTGAATTTTATTTTTAATTCTGATAAAGTATGCTAGTAACCATCACTTAGCAACAGCGTTAGCCTCTTCTAGCAACCTACCGACTATCATTGTACTGTCGAAAAAGTTACCTCTTGGCATCTTCCTAAATGTATATACTTGCTTATTACCAAAATAGAACAAGAGAAAGCAAAAAAACAACTATGCTCTAATGCTAAGCCCAAAAGATTCTGGGATGATGTTGAGACTGATCAGGTTTTTCCCAGTCTCATTATCCACTTATTTGACCTTGATCTTTTTTGTTAGGTTACAGTTGTAGAATAGTCACATGGGCTATCTGTCATGCCGTTTCTGAAATATCGCCACATCTCAAATACAGCCTCTCTGTTAACAGCTTCCATGCGGAAATTTCAAGAGCAGAATGAGACATTCCAAGCCAACAGAGCCAAAATGGCAGAAGGACTGGCTTTGGCCTTAGCCAGAAAGGACCAGGTATTTTATATGTGACACCCAAGACTGGTGGAAAGATTTCACTTAGTGACATGATTTCAAAAATCATGACGTAAACCTGGTAGAAAATATCTGCAGCCTCGGAGAAAAGGAATGCTCTGTAGTTTACATTTGTAATCGTGAGATGCATCCAGAATATGAGAATATCATTCTGTCATTCTGTGTAACTTCGTAACAGGGAGAAGGGAAATGATGTGTTCTATCTGGTGGCATATCCTAAAAGAAGGGAAATGGTCTCTGTCCTCTAAAATCTGTCTCAAGGCCTAGACCCCTAAACCCCAAACATTTGCCTCTTAGAGTGGAGAATGCTCTCAAGCCCAGCTTCTATGATGTACATAGTTCTTATGGTCTGTTCCCCAGTGTCTTTAACCCCAGTGAATTAGACAGAAGGAATTCCTGTAATCTCGCTAGAACCATCCATTGATAGATGCTGAATGAATAACAATAAGAAAGGAAAATAGTACTATTACCACCTATTACAGTAATTATGAAGTAAATATTTCTTTCGATGGCATTTTAAATTTAAGAAAAACATCAAGATATTATACTGGTAATCTTGATTTATTAAGACAGGATCAATTTATTATGTTTCACTTAAGAATATATATAATTCATCTATAGTTGGTGAGTTGGTTGGTTTTAAAGTGAGTATTTTAAAGGGAGTATTAGGACATTTGCTAGCCAGGAAAAGACATTATTCACCAATACCTATTAGATAACTGTGGTATAAATGTACATAAATTATGATATCATCTAAAATTGGTGAATTCTGATTGTAGGCACTTGGAATACGGCTTTTTGTACCGATGGTTATTTTTCCTCCTGTGATTTGTGAATAAGGGGCATCATATACCAGACGGCGTAAAACATATTGGTAAAATCAAGATAAGAAGGAAAATAATTATCAGGGGCTGGTGAGGATGGTCCCTCTTACCTTCAGTAAATTAATCTCTAAATATCAATTATAGTTACCAACTCAGCTGCCCCAGCTACCCACTCCCAAGAGATAATAGTATTCATGGAAAAACACTCAGGAATAAAGTGAATAGCTGCATCAGAACACCACACTACAGCTTTGTTGGGTGCTTCACTTAGTAAAAATCTGCAGGTTTATATTTGTGTTCTAGAAGTTTCTATAAAATTCATTTTCTTCTCCTTTTAGGACTCTTGGTTCTCTTAATACTAAGCCAACTTTATGGGGTTTTTTATTTGCTGTTTTGATTGGTTGCTTGCTTGCTTTGCAGGGGAGTTAGGTTGTTTTGTTTTCTGAAAACCTTATGTTACTGATACTCTTCCCTGGAAACTGTACTTTTTTGTTGTTTTATTTTAGGAATGGTCAGAAAAAATGGATCAGCTTGAAAAGGTTAGTTCATCTTTTATTTTTATCTCAGTATGAATGTTGGCCTCTCCTCAGGGCTTGGAAAATGGCTTTTCTGGTACCCAGTGTACAGATCGCTCTACCGCCTCTTAGACTTGGGGTGCTGGTTGAGTTGACACTGACTTGAAGAGCTCATGGCTGCCCTTGCTTGAGGGGCATGCTGGATATCTTTCGTTTGCCCCTCCCACTATCCTCTCCTCCCTTAGCTTACCGTTCTCTGTGTCCCTGGAGGCTGATGGAAACTGCGTCAGCCGGGCTCCATTGCCCTCTGGTTTCCAACTGGGTTCTGCCAGTGGGGAACTCCAAAGGAACTGTGGGTGGCTGGGATTTATTCCTCCAGCCTTCTCCATGTGGGATCCCTTCAGGTTAGTTGTATCCCATGGCCAAAGGTCACAGCTTTAGTTGGATATTCCTGGGTCTCTTGTAACCTCTACATCCCTTTGCCCCTTCCTGCCCAACTGTTACTAGCACATTAGCTTTGTGCTTTCTTACCCACCCACAGCTTTCAAAAGTCCCTTTATTAAACTCTTCTCAAAATACCCAATTCAAGACTGCCATCTGTTTCCTGCTGGGGCCCTAATTGGCACTGTGGTAATGTTAGGAATACTTTTTGAGGAGGCAGTGGGGAAGGAGGTCATTTTTCAAGGCTCAGCATTGAGCAGATAAGAGCATTTCTTGGCTAAACACAGACGAGGAAAATTGATTACTCTAGCACCATAGCTTGTGTAACACTGTGTAGGTGTTAATGTAATGTATTCCTGGCTCCCAGACATGAACAGGAAGATGAAATTTCAGGCCTATAGTTAGAAAAACATTTTAATTTAAAAGTCCGCTCCCTCAGCCCAAATTATATGCTGCTACCTAATTCATTTTTTGTTTTCATCAAATACTCCTAAATTACTCTTCATGGTAAAAAATTATTTCTTAGATTGATAAATTCAGTTGCAAAATATATTTACTGTTCGGCCACCTGGGTTGCTCAGTCAGTTAAGTGTCTGCCTCCGGCTCAGGTCAGTATCTCAGGGTCCTGCGATTGAGTCCCACGCTGGGCCCCCCAGGGAGCCTGATTCTCCCTCTGCCTCTCATGAATAAATAAATAAAATCTTTTTTAAAAATTAATTTAAAAACCTCATTTCTAAATATATATATATGTGTGTATACACACACACACACACACGTGTATTTATACTGTTCATTTTATTAAGCAGATGAGTTTTATTGTTGTTGCATTCTTGGAATAAAACTCCAAGTTAAACCAGTTCTCTTTGTGTGTTCTGTAGAAATCTAGTTATCAATTTATCAAAGAATGCTTGAACATATTTTTGTAAGGAAAGAATTACAGAAAAGTCAAGCTATCTCCCAAAGAAACTTGTGCTTAAAAAAAAATCTGAACATGGTGTTAATGATGGTCTTCTTAAATATGGAGGTATTGGTTAGGTTAAAGTTTTCTTTTCTTAAAAGAAACTCATTATAGTAGTTGAAATTCTCATTGAACTATTTTTTATCTTTTAAAATTGTTAAGGAAACATGCAGGACTGAACTAAATAAAACCACCGTCAGTGCACTAAGGCTATCCCCACCCCCTCTCCCCTGCCCTAAGAGGGACTGGGAAATATTTTAGACCCAGAAGAGCAGTGAGACATCTATGTAGGTCTTTGAAGCCACTGTCATTTTTGGAACTGTTATTTTTAGACTGTTTTGATTTCTTTTCAATCAGGAATTAGAAACTGTAGCAGCAGGGTTTGTCCTGAAAATAGTCTATCTTGGGAAGCTGTCATTTAGTAAATTGTAACCTGCTGACACCAGTCATGTCTAATTTTTTTTTTTTTTTAGAATTAAATGCCACCAGACGTAGCTACACTACAAATGTTTTTTTTAAAGATTTTATTTATTTATTTGACAGAGATCACAAGTAGGCCAAGAGGCAGGCAGAGAGCGAGAGGAGGAAGCAGGCTCCCTGCCAAGTGGAGAGCCCGACGCGGGGCTCGATCTCTGGACCCTGAGATCATGACCTGAGCTGAAGGCAGAGGCTTACCCCACTGAGCCACCCAGGCGCCCCAGTTATGTCTAATTTTTGTTGACTTCCTAACTGAAATTGCGAACTGACATCAGTCCTGCTGAAATGCATCTCATTTTTCCGGGTGCTCAGTCTCGCCGCAGTTACTCACGTTGCTCATCCAGTTCAGTACGCCACTGAGAACAAACCGGGAAAATGAGGATCTGCGATTTCTCATCAAACTTAAGAACTGTTAAGTGTCAAGCAGTTGTTGCTCTTACTCCCCTTATTCACAGCTGGATCATTTAAAGCACATTTATTTTTAACTTAAAGAGAGTTAGATAATGCTCTATTGGTCCTATCACCATAAAGCTTCCTGTTATCGACTAATGTCTGCTAACAGGAGAGTTTTTGAAAGATTTTTTTTTTAAAAACTTTATTTGACAGACAGAGATCACAGGCAGGCAGAGAGGCAGGCAGAGAGAGAGGAGGGGAAGCAGGCTCCCCGCTGAGCAGAGACCCCCCCCGATGAGGGGCTCGATCCCAGGACCCTGGGATCATGACCTGAGCTGAAGGCAGAGGCTTTAACCCACTGAGCCACCCGGGCGCCCAAAAGATTTTTCTTTATTAAGTAATCTGCTGGGGGTACGTGGCCGGCTCAGTGGAGCCAGCAGTCCCTGATCTCAGGGTTGTGAGTTCGAGCCCCACGTTGCGGGGAGATTACTTAAAAATAAAATCTTTAAAAAAAATAACAATTCTGCTGAATAAAAATTAAAACTTTCTGTAGATTTTATTAAAAAGCATTCTGCATACATAATACGGATTTGTGGTGTCTTCATTGCCTGAGATGATGTCTTCTTCCTCCAAATAGGAGAAAAGGTTTCTGACAGCTCAGTTACAGGAAGTGAAGAACCAGAGTTTGAATCTTTTCCAAAGGAGGGATGAAATGGATGAATTAGAGGGGTTCCAGCAACAGGAACTAAGTAAAGTAAAGCACATGGTATGCATTTTTATTTTCATAGCTACGTGCTCTATAAATGATTAATTGCTCTGATTTTACTACTTATCACTCTCCATTTGCTGATGAACATACCCTAGTAGTCTTTGATATTAATCATATGTGTTTATTTTTCAATTTATCAAAGTGGGGAAGTTCTGTTTGAAATGTGCTTCCTTTTCCTTTTCTTTCTTACTACCGGGCCCCTTATAAGCCCACAAAATTGTTATGAAAGTTTGACTTGTTTGTCCATATTTTTAAAAATAAGTCTCAGTAGTATTTCTTAGTAGTGGCTCAGTGAAACTTTGTATCTTTGTATCAGCTTTTAAAAAAAGAAGAAAGTCTGGGGAAAATGGAGCAAGAGTTGGAGGCGCGAACCAGAGAACTTAGTCACACCCGGGAGGAGTTGATGACCTCCAGTCAGATGTCATCAGACTTGAGCCAGAAGCTAGAAGAATTGCAGAGACACTGCTCAGCGCTGGAAGAGCAGAGGTTCTTGCTTGGTCTGTGGGGCCCATGGGAAGCGGTGTTAGCTCTGGCTACAGCTTGCCTGCCTCTCCCCACTGCTCTTCGCAACACTTTCTGATCTCAGTTCTGGCAAAGGCTTCTAGACTGTCCTTACCTGCCCAGGGCTTGAGACCCTCCCTCCCCTTCACCTGCCTAAGTTCAGCTTCCAAGCCTGCCAAGTGATTCAGATATGTTTTTGTTTCTAAGCTATTGAGTAACCAAAGGGAGATCACAATTTTTTGCTTAAGCCTGGGTGGAATTTTTTCTCCGAGCTTCTACTTCAGAAAGAGCCAAAGGGTCTTCTCCATTGATAATCTTCCAATGACTAGCATTTGCAGCCCTGACATATAAAGAACCATCTGTATTTTTCCTGTAGAAGAATGTCTCTTAGATGAGATTTCCAAATGTGTTTATTGTCTGCTTTCTTTCAATGAAGAGATCATGTGACAGCTTCAAACACAGGTGCCGAAAATAAGATCTCAGCCCTGGAGCAAAAGGAACAAGAGCTCCAAGCGTTCATTCAGCAGCTTTCCATGGATTTGCAGAAGGTGAGTGGAGTACTAGGAGTGGATCCAGGTTGCTAGGATTCATGAATGGGGTAGAAACTAAATCTGTCAGAAATTTCTGTCTCAGGGTGGCTGCTGAAACTTCTGTTTCTCCTGCAGCCTATGTGACCCTAGTTCCCAGTCTAGCCAGGCTGCCTTCTCATGGGTGGCCACATAGCTGAACAGAAGAGGTCAATGTTGTCCTGGCAGGAAGTCTCAAAGCACGCCATTTGATCTGCTCAGATTTGTCTTTAAGTACTACATGGTGGGCCTTGAACGTAAGAAAATGTAGCATTCGCAGTTGATGTGGCCTAATCCAGTTTGTTCCAAATGATAATCCTTGGGGCGCCTGGGTGGCTCAGTCATTAAGCGTCTGCCTTCAGCTCAGGTCATGATCCCAGGGTCCTGAGATCAAGCCCCGAGATGGGCTCCCTGCTTGGCGGGAAGCCTGCTTCTTCCTCTCCCTCTCCCTCTCCTTGTGTTCCCTCTCTCACTGTGTCTCTGTCTGGCAAGTAAATAAGTAAAATCTGCAAAAAAAAAAAAAAAAAAAGGTAATCCTTATAATTCATTTGTTCATTTGGCCAACATACATTTATTTCCCTCCTATTATAGGTCTGTGCTGTCTTGAGACTATAAAGAATAAAAAATATTGTTATTGACTGTAGACTAGTGTTCCTCAGTGGTATGTTTCTTCCCATCATTTTGAATAGAACAGTTGTACCGTATGATTGTCCCGCGCATTGCAGGACACTCAGCTTTCCTGGCCTCTGCGGTTTTAGTGCCGGTAGCACCTTCAGGCATTGGCAGTCACGCCCTTCCATCATATGAAAAAACACCCCCTGGGGGGTGGTATGACCAACCCTACCCTCATCCCTTGAGAACTGCTAGTCCCAAGTGCAGCAGAAACTTAGAGCATCATTACAGTAGAGTAAGATTTGTGTGAAGAGAAGTCTGTACACCCCTTGCAAACCGTGATGTGTGCCGTGAAGGAAAACTACAGGATGATGTGGGATCTTTTAACGGCATCAGATCAGATCTAGCCTTGGAGTCGGACAATACTTCCCTTGAGGAAGTAACATTTGAGCTGGGGAGGGGCAGTGGGAGAGAATTTGAAGCGAGAACAGTGAGCAGTTTGAACCATAAACCCAGAAACCTTGAGGCAGTAGAAAGATGAGCCCATTCAGGGAACTGGAGGAGAGGACACAGTGAGTGAGAGAAGAATGGGTTGGTTGGGGAGGCAACCATTCAAAGGGTTTCCAGTTAGGAAGCTTTTGTACCTGTCCAAGCATGAGATGGTGGCTTTGACAAGAGTGGCGATGAAGATAATGGGGGAGAGTAGACAGATTGATGAAATCGTGAGGAGACTGACCCACTTGCTAATGTAATGGATGTAGGAGAAGAACAAGAGAAAAGGAAGTTTTGGTGATGATTGATCAACTGAGCGGCTGATGGTGTCAGTCATTGGGCTACGAGTGCCAGAGGAAAGACAGTTTTTTCACAAAGATCGTGAGTTTTTTTTTTTTTTTTTTAAAGATTTTATTTATTCATTAGTCAGAGAGAGAGAGAGCATGAGCACAGGCAGACAGAGTGGTAGGCAGAGGCAGAGGGAGAAGCAGGCTCCCCGCTGAGCAAGGAGCCCGATGTGGGACTCGATCCCAGGACGCTGGGATCATGACCTGAGCCGAAGGCAGCCGCTTAACCAACTGAGCCACCCAGGCGTCCCAAGATCGTGAGTTTTGAGTCAGTTTTTTTGTTGTCCTTATCACTATTGAATAGATGTAACATTTATTTCAGGTAGCAAGTGTAACAAGGTAGTGAACCCCTATGTAGCTAACCCACAGGTTAAAAAGAATAATATGCTTACCTTTGAGCTTCCCCATGTGCCATTCACTGTTCCATCCCATTTCTTTTTATTTTGTAAACAATCTAGAAACTGTTCCGTTCCCTTTTTAGTTTTTGCTTTATAATTTTACTATTATTTTATCCCTAAACTGTATGTATCTTCTGTTGTCTCTCGTGCTTGTTAAAAATTACATAAATTATGCTGTAGGTATTCTTAAAACTTGCTTTTGGTGCCCAACATTGTATTCCTAAAAAAAGTGCATACAGGTCATGCAGCTGTGATTTGTTCTTTCCTCAACTATGTAGTATGAGGTTACCAAAATGTATCCGTTCCATTGACCATCAACATTGCAGTGTTTCTGGTCTTTTACTATTACCAACAAGGCTGCTACGAACTTTCATCTACCTGTGCAAGTTACTCTAGAGTATATTTAAGATGTGGAAAGCTTGGGGGTGCCTGGCGGGTTCAGTCAGTAGAATGTGAGACTCTTGATCTTGGGGTTGTGAGTTCAAGCCCCACATTGGGTATAGAGATTACTGTTTTTTGTGTGTTTTTTTTAAGATTTTATTTATTTGAGAGAGAGAGGGAAAGTAAGAGAGAGCATGAGAGGGGAGAAGGTCAGAGGGAGAAGTGGACTCTCCTTGGAGCTGGAACCCCGATATGGGACTCAGTCCCGGGATCATGACCTGAGCTGAAGGCAGTCACTTAACCAACTGAGCCACCCAGGCACCTGGGTGTGGAGATTACTTAAAAGTAAAATCTTTTAGAGGCGCCTGGGTGGCTCGGTTGGGTGTCTGCCTTTGCCTCAGATCATGATCCCAGGGTCCTGAGATCAGGCCCCACATCAGGCTCTCTGCTTGGCAGGGAGCCTTTAAAAAAAATTGAAAATCTTTTTAAAAACCTTTGTACTTTTTCAGCTTTTCTGGATAATGCCTGTTTTTTTTCCCATAGTATCTATAGTAATTCACACAGTCCCACAGCCGCATATAAGGGATTGCTTGACTTGTTCTCTTTCCTTGCTACCATGGTGTATTATCAGACATTAATTTTTTGCCAGTCTAGTGAGTATGAAATATCATCTCAACGTGATTTTTTTTTAATTTTTTTAAAAGATTTTGTGGGGTTTTTTGTTTATTTATTTGACAGACAGAGGTCACAAGTAGACAGAGAAGCAGGCAGAGAGAGGGGGAAGCAGGCTTCCTGCTGAGCAGAGAGCCCGATGTAGGGCTCGATCCCAGGAACCTGGGATCATGACCTGAGCCAAAGGCAGAGGCTTTAACCCACTGAGCCACCCAGGTGCCCCTCTTAACTTGATTTTAATTTGCTTTTCTCAGATTACTATGAGGTAACACTATCTTTTCATGCTTATTGGTCATTCTTGTTCTTCTGTGAAGTACTCATTCAATTCTTTTGCCTGTTCTGCGTTTTCTTTTTCTCCTTGATTATAGGAGTTCATTATATATATCCTAGCTGCCATGCTCCTTTGTTAGTTATATGGGTCGCAAATGTCTTCTCCCAGTTTTTGTCTTGTTCTCACACCCTTTACGATCTATTCTGATGAAAATACACTCTTAATTTTAGTATAGTTGAATTTATTATTTTCCTTTAAGTTCACACTTTAGCTTTTTTATTTTTATTTATCTACTGTTAAAAAAATTGTTCCCCTGTTCAGTGGGATTTCCATTTCATTTATGTGTTTTTTTAAGTAATCTCTATACCCATCATGGGGCTTGAACTCTATGACCCCCCAGATCAAGAGTCACCTGCTCTACTGGCTGAGCCAGCCAGGTGCCCCCACTTTTGGTTTTTTAAAGAAATCTTTTCTAACCCAGGATCATAATGCTTTTTCCTATATTGTTATATAGGAAGTTTTATAGTTTTGCTTTTTACAGTCAAGTCTTTAATACGTCTAAGCTATGATTTTGGTTTGAGAAGGGGATCTTTCTCTTTAAAAAAAAAAAAAATGTGATACCATGTACTGAAAAATCTGTTTTTTTCTTGCCAGTCTGCAACGCCAGCTTTGTCAGGTTCAGGTTTCCAAATGTACATGGAACTATTGGGCTTCGGGCCACACACCTCTGTGGTATTTGCATGATACTGTACATCACCTTACTAGCTATGGTGTCAGGACAAGTCCTAGTGTCTGATAAGATAAATCTCCTCACCTAATTCTTTTTTTTTTTTTTAAGATTTTATTTATTTATTTGACAGAGAGATCACAAGTAGGCAGAGAGGCAGGCAGAGAGAGAGGAGGAAGCAGGCTCCCTGCTGAGCGGAGAGCCCGATGCGGGGCTCGATCCCAAGACCTTGGGATCATGACCTGAGCTGAAGGCAGAGGCTTTAACCCACTGAGCCACCCAGGCACCCCACTCACCTAATTCTTTTTTATGAGTATTTTGAATATTCTTGGCCCCTTGTTCTTTCACAGAACAGCTTGTCAGACTCCTCAAAAAATTTTTTGGGGATATTGATTGGATGGCATTGAATCTATAGATCTATTTGGAGAGCAGTGATTACTTTATGGTGTGAGTTTTCTTTATCCAAGAACATGGTCTGTTTTTTTTTAATGCGTATAAGATTCTGTGATTTTCTTCATTAAAGTTTATTATTTACTGTTTATTCCTAGGTACTTTATTTTTTTATACCAGTTGCAAATTGTGTCATTTTAAAAATTACTTTTTGGGGCCCCTGGAAGGCTCAGTTGGTTGAGCAACTGCCTTTGGCTCAGGTCATGATCCTGGAGTCCCAGGATCTAGTTCCACGTCAGGCTCCCTGCTCAGCAGGGAGTCTGCTTCTCCTGCTGACCTCTCTCCTCTCATGCTCTCTCTCTCTCTCAAATAAATAAATAAAATCTTTAAAAAAAATAAAAATAAGAATTACTTTCTGTGTTTGTTGCTGGCATATTGAGGTACTATTCTTTTTGTGTATTGTTTATTTTTGCAATTTATTAACTCTTACAAGCTTAATAACTAGTCTACAGATTTTTTTGAGTTTCTTAAGGAGCAGTCATCTGTGAATAATGATGGTTTTGTTTGTTTCAGGTTCTTACACCTTTTTTATTCTTTGCCTTGTTCTGTTGGGTTGTTTTCTTATTGTTGAATTTTAAGAGTTTCTTTTATATTTTGGATAGCAGTTTTTACCAGGTAAGTATTTGCAAGTATTTCTAGTCTGTGGCTTGACTTCTTATTCTCTTGACATTGTCTTTAGCAGAGCAGAAGTTTCTAATTTCAGTGAAGTCTAGCTTATCAGTAATTTCCTTTGTGCATCATGCCTTCGGTGGTTTATTTATTTTTCAGTGGTATATTTAACAAATGATTGCTATACCCATGGTCATCTAGGTTTTCTCCTTCTATTATCTTCTAGGAGTGTTATAGTTTTGAGTTTTACTGTTCTGTGATCCATTTTGAGTTAATTTTTATGAAGAATATAAGGTCACTACGTCTAGATTGATTTTTTTCCTGTGGATGCCATTTGTTCCAGCCCCATTTGTTGAGGAGCTGTCTTTGCTTCATTGTACTGCCTCTGCTTCTTTGTCAAAAATCAACTGAATATATTTGTCGGGGTCTCTTTCTGGGCTCTCTCTTCTGTTCCGCTGATCTATATGTCTTTCACCAATACCATCCTGTCTTGATGACTGTAATTTCATTTAAGTCTTGAGGTCAGGTAGCCTCAGTCCTCCAACTTTGTTCTTCCCCCTCAATATTGTATTGTTTTTTTGTGGGTCTTTTGCATCTCCATAGAAACTTTAAAATCATTTTGTTGGTATCCATAAGGTAACTTGCTGGGGTTTTGATTGGGATTGCATTGAATCTATAGATCAAGTTGGGAAGAACTGATAGCTTAACAATATTGAGTCATTCTACCTGTGAACATGGACTATCCATTTATTTAGTTTTCATTTTTGGTTCTTCTTTATTCATCAGCGTTTTGTAGTGTCCCTCACATAGATCTTCCATCTATTTCATTAGATTATACCTAAGTATTTCATTTTAGGGGGTGCTGATGTAAATGGTAATTTGGTAATTGTGTTTTTTAATCTCATATTCTACTTGTTTATTGTTGGTACATAGAAAGCAGTTGGCTTTTTTATAACAGCCTTGTATCCTGCGACCTTTATGTAACCACTTGTTATTTCTGGGAGTTTTCTGCCAACTTATTTGGATTTTTCTAGATAGATGATCATGTCATCTACTAACAAAGACAATTTTAGGTTTTTCTTCCCAGTCTATGTACTTGTATTTCCTTTTCTCATCTGATTACATTAGCAAAGATTTCTAATACAGTATTAGAAAGGATTGATGAGAGGGGACATCCTTACCTTGTACGTGATCTTAATGGAAAAGCTTTGAGTTTCTCACCATTAAGAATAATGTAGCATATAAGGTGTTGGGGGCCTGAAGTAAAGCACCCAGAGTGGAGAGGGGGGTTTCATATGGGATATGGTGTACAAGAAGACTAAATGGAAATTGGTGACTGATTCTTTTTCTGTCCCTAACTTTGCCTAACACCAAAACTTTGGTTTTCACTGTAGAATCACCTGTATGTCTCAAGTTCACATAGATGTGTAGTAGAATGAGTACAGGCTTTGGCTCCTGAAGACCTGAATTTGATTCTTTAATTTATCACTGGCCCATGCCTTTGGGCTAGTTCCTAAGCTTCAGTGTCCTTATAAATGGACACAGTGAAGGGCTGTCTTAAGGACCAGGGTGCATGGGCAGTGCTTCCTCATACTATGCACACTCTGGCTGCTGCTGCCGTATCCTGCTCCGCATTAGGAGATTACATTGTTAGTGAGAGACCCACCATGACTGGCCGTCATGGCCAAACTGTTTTTCTTCCTATCAAACTCTCTCTCCCTGTCGTCTCTGTTTGGTGTCGTGATATCGTTTCACCAGGCAGCTAAGTTATAGACTTGGAGTTGTCTTTTCCTCTTCTCCTTGTTTCCTAGTCATGCTTAACTTGGCCCTCACCTCTTTGCATGTGCTGCGCTTTACCCAGAATGCTCATTCTGCCCCAACCCCCTTCTCCCTGGGCTTACCTAGTCAAGAGGTCTGAGCCAATTTCCGCAGTTAATCCCTCCTGACTCTGAGAGAGCACCTCATTTGTCCCTGTGTTGCAACGTGACTGTATTGTTTCATAGCTATTTGTGTGTCTGTGTGTCTTTACCACCAGTGCCCTTGCTTCCATGTCCAGAACTTTGTCTGGTTGTATCCTCAGAAGACTACACACAGTATAGACTTGATAAAAGTTTACTGAATTATGGAAACTTGAATCTAGAGAGTTCAATCTCTGGAATCCACTACTGCCTATACTCTCACCCATGTGAGAATTATTTGCTTAAAGACTTTATTGAGAGAGAGAGCACGTGTGCATGAGTGGGGGAGGGGCAGAGCAAGGGGGACAGCAGGGAGTGAGGAGCCTGATGCAGATCCTGGGTCTGGATCTCAGACCCAGGACTCTGAGATCATGACCTGAGCTGAAGTCAGACGCCTAACCCACTGAGCCACCCACGTGCCCCCCTGTGAAAATTTAGAATGGCAAGTGCTTTATCCTAAAACCCTAAGCCCAAGTTGCTACATTTTATTCTAAGGAGAGATTGGCTGGGTTCCAAGCTGAACATAAAAGTCTGTAGCTCAAGATATATCAACAGAAGCATAAAGTGAGGAAGCAGAGTGCCTGTGAGGAGGTACAGGTCTTCACCGTAAGATGTTGATGCTATAGGAACTTTTTTTATTTTAGACTTTTTTTTTTTTTTTTTTTTCTGAGAGAGCACGAGCTGAGGGGAGGGGCAGAGGGAGAGGGACAAGCAGACTCTTCACTGAGCAGGGAGCCCAATGTGGTGCTCAATCCCAGGACCCCGGGATCATGACCCAAGCTGAAGGCAGACACTTAAGCAGCTAAGTTACCCAGGCATCCCCTATAAAATCTCTCTCTCTCTTTTTTTTTTTTTTTTTTTTGAAGAGGAAGAGAATGGGCATCTTCAGTGGATGCAAGGACCACTGGGGATCTAAGAACTTGTGTAATCAAAGTTTCCTGGATCCTCTGCTTTGACGTTAAGCAGCACTAAAAGATTGGTAACAGAGGAACCAAGTCCCGAGCCATCGCCGCCACCACCATCATTGCCTGAGAGAGCCTGAGATAAAGTAGATGGCTGTTTGTTTGGGGCCCAGGTGTGAGGTGTGCAGTGGCTCTGCCGTGATTCCTGTGCTGGGAGGCAGCATGAATGTGATCCTGTGGTTTAGAAGTTCTCTCTTATCCCTTCAGTCACCGGCGCTGGCATCATTACTGCTTCACCCAGCCGCACGTTTCCAGGAACATTGTTCTGTTGATCATTTGTAGGGCTTGTGGGGACCTTCTTGAGTGGGATTACCCCTGCCAAATTTGGCATCTGGGCTAAAGACGTAGGTCCTGTTGGATAGATTAGTAGAATTAAATATGTGCTTAGTGAGAGTAGAGGAAGTAGATCACGACAGTACAAACGGGTTGTCTTAAAGAAGACGATTATCTTCTCAGGGTCTTGGCTGCATTCCACTGAGGTCATAGCCTTGTTCTTTCCCACATCGTCAGTTGCTTAGTTGAATGAGTGATTGTTTCTTGCTGCACAGGGTGGTGCTGGGTTCTGGTCTGGCATCTTCTGTGTCCCTTTGCAAGGAAGATTTCATAGCTGTGTATTCTTCTGAGAGGCAGTTGAGAACAGAATTTCGGGGAAACGTGATGGTCCAAGAGGAGACAGGAAGTAGGAGGGAGAAAGGGGTTATAGTGTAATGTAATCTCTGCTTTCACTTGTAGGCCACTGCTGAGACTCAAGAGAAGGAAATCCTTATCACCCATTTGCAGGAGAAGGTCTCGTCCTTGGAGAAGAGACTAGAGCAGAACTTATCAGGAGAAGAACACGTGCAAAAACTGCTGAAAGAGGTAACTTGGGACAGCCGCTCTCTTGGGACAGCCGCTCTCTTGGGACAGCCGCTGCTGGGGAAGGGGTGGGAATCCTGGAGGTTTCCTACAGTCTTAGAGCCACAGAGCCAGAAGGTCCACAAGCAGCTGGGAGAGACGAGCACTCCCTCTATCTTCTGATTGTCCTGCTTACAGCAAAAACAGTCACCTGTATGTGCCACATTTTCCTCAGCAAAAGGAGAGCTTCATTCAGAGGTGCTCAGGAATGAGTGGCATCACCCACCTGGTGATTTATGCCACTTGGGCTGTCTTATGTTAGCACCCCGTTCTCTTCCACATGCAGTTTCCAGTGGCTGCCTGCCAGTCATCACTGTCTGCCTATGGCGTGAGCAAGAGTTGCCTTCGGCAGTGAGGAGACCCCCCTTCCTGAGCGAGGCTGTTGAGCAGACTGGCCTTTTCCCCAGTGGTGTAGGTGAACTTGCTTTCTTATCAGGCCTGAGCCCATTCTCTGCCCATATTCTGTTCCTCCTCCTCTTTGTATCCAAGTGACTGACCTCACCGTGACAAAGGTGACAAAGCCAAGGCCTTGGGCCTAGATTAGATCCTCACTGTCTTCCTTTCAGCTAAACATCTCCATTTCCACTGCTAGTGTCGTACTTCAGGGCTTCCAGCAACTCTGGGCTAGTCCTGAGCAGGGTCTCCAGACTGGCCTACGCAGCCGCAGTCTCCTCCCTCACCCCCAAGGCAGTCTTCCGCCCCCACCACGCCCACTGCCAAGCTGCCGTTCCTGTCCGCCTCGCTCCCTTAACCTTCTTCCGCAGCTCCCCTGCAGCCTACAGTGTGTCTAGCTTGGGTTTGGGGTGTAAATTGACTTCTAGAATCAGACTATCTAGGTTTGTATCTCGTATCTTATACTTACTAATTGGTGACTTAGGGCGAGTAACTCAATCTTTATTTTCTCCTCTGTGAAATAGGGTGGATAATTGTACCAAACAATAGAATTGTTAGGATTCAAGGAGTTACAATATGTGAAGTGTGTGGAATGAAACTCTAAAACGTAGGAGGGTCTCTGTGTATTTCAGCTCTTAATATCATGGTCCTTAGTATTAGGCCATCGTCATTACTACAAAGCTTAGTGTGCACAGGAGGTACCTGGGCACTTTGTGTAGAGTCTATTCCTGCTGCCAGGAATCCCGTTTTCAGTAGGCCAGATGTTAGACCTCAAGGTTAACAACCACCTACCTCCCTCACCAAGGTAATCTAACCTTGTCCAGTGTGTGGACAACCCCACTTTAAAAAATATTGCCTACCGAATTAAATTCAGACTCTTTCCTGCAGCATTAAAAGGTTCCCATGATCTGCCCCTTTGCCTGACTTTCTAGTCTTACTTCTTGACCTGAATCCACTATTGCTGTAGCTTTTTGCAAGTTGTAGCTCCCCAAATGTCCCGGGCTGTTTCACGACTCCACTGATCATGACTCTGCCTGGGTACTCCCCCTCCACCCACCCCAGGCCACCTGTGAATTAGGAAGCCACCCACTTTCCTGAGGCAGTGAGTGGCCTGCTCTAGGCATTTTCACAGGCACTAATTGCACTCTCTTAATTTTTTTGTTAGTCTTTGCCTCAGGCTCAGGGTCAAAGGAGTATGTCAAATTTATCTATGTGTACTTCATGATATGTGAATTTGTATCTCAGCTGTTATTTTTAATGCCTTTGTGTCCCCTGTGCCTCGAACAAATCACAGTCTATAGTAGACATCAACAAGCATTCAGTGGAAAAATGACTGTTTTCATTTACTCGTCTTTCAACTTACAGAAAACTGTTGCTGAGCAGAATTTGGAGGATACCAGACAGCAGCTCTTGGCAGCCAGAAGCAGCCAGGCCAAGGCCATTGACGTCCTAGAGACTCAGGTACTGACCTCACTTGCAGGGATTTCTGTGTCTGGGTGGTAGCTTGGTTGGACATCACTGGGGGAGAATCCGCGGAGCTCAGAGGTTGTCTTTGGAAGGGACTGTTTTGGCTCTTAATTTCCGCAGGCCCGTGTTACCTTCATTCTTGCCTCATCGGCACCATGGTTCCACATAGCATCTTTTGCTTCTTCCCTTCCATCCTCGTTCCCTTCCCTCCCACTGGAACCCATTCTGATGGAGTTGATACAGATCCCTGTGTGTGGGGTTACCTTAAAGTGGGCGGCCTTGCTGTGTGCGCTCATGTGCAAGTTATGTAAGCGCTGCCGTGCTACGCACATGGTCCCCTTCACCCACTCCGCTGGGTCTGTGCCCACGTCACTGTGCTCGCTGCTCTACCTGGTGGCTATCTACCAGATGCCGGACATCCAGCTTGCCGCAGCTGCCGCCCCCTCTCCCCACAGGCTACACTGCACCCAGCAGCCTTGTCCCTGTCACCTCCAGGACAGAGAATGCCCATGACCTGATGTGACTGAGTAGGACAAGAACATTCCTGCAGGGGCTGCCCCATGCTCTACTCCCCCAGAGCACGTGCGGGGTTCTGCATCTGCATGGCTGCCTCGTCCAGCCATTTGTTTGTTTGCCAGTGGGTGAGGGTGAAGTGGTGGAAGGGGTAAGGGATCTTACGATCCTTGTTCTTACGAACGAGGTGGGGCCTCGTTCCTAAGGGCCCTGATCCCATCATGTGGACTCCACCCTCCTGACCTAAGCGCCTCCAGAGGCCCCACCTCCTATTACCTTCACATCGTCACTTCCGGCCTTAGGATTTCCACATGAATGTGGGGGCATGCAAACACTCAGACCAGAGCAAATACTTAGCTCATTTTTAAAATCTTATCCCCTGATAAATATGCGTGAAGCTCTGTATTTCTCAGTACAGCTTGCTTTGTTTTATTAGAATTCAGTTCTGGGGGTGCCTGGATGGCTCAGTGGGTTAAGCCGCTGCCTTCGGTTCAGGTCATGATCTCAGGGTCCTGGGATCGAGTCCCGCATCGGGCTCTCTGCTCAGCAGGGAGCCTGCTTCCCTCTCTCTCTCTCTGCCTGTCTCTCTGTCTACTTGTGATCTCTCTCTGTCAAATAAATAAATAAAATCTTTAAAAAAAAAAGAATTCAGTTCTGTTTCTGAATATCTGTCTTTTTATTGCAATAAAATAAACATGACATAAAAGTTACCATTTCAGCCGTTTCTAGGGTACAACTCAGTGGCATGAAGCACATTCACACTGTTGTGTAACCATCACCGCCATCATCTCCAGAACATATTCATCTTCTCAAACTGAAATTCTGTCCCCGTTAAATACTGACTTCCCACTCTCTCCCACCCCCAGCCTGCGCAACCACCATTCTACTTTCTATCCCTATAAATTTGACTACTCTAGTAATCTCATATTAGCGAAATCATGCAGTATGTGGCCTTTTGTGTCTGGCTGATTTCACTTGACATATGTTTTCAAGGTTCATTCATGTTGTAGCATGTGTCTGAATTTCATTCCTTTTTAAGGCTGAATAAGCCCTTTTTTTAATTTAATTAAATGCCACACCACACATGGGGCTCGAACTCATGACCCCGAGATCATGAGTCATATGCTGTACCACTGAGCCAGTCAGGTACCCCAGGGCTGAATAAGTCTTTTTTTAAAAAGCTTTCATTCCTTCATATGTACCATGTTTTGTTTATCCCTTCATTTGTCATTTTTTTTAAGATTTTGTTTATTTATTTGATACAGAGAGAGAGCTCACAAGTAGGCAGAGGGGCAGGCAGAGAGAGAGGGGAAAGCAAGCTCCCTGCTGAGCAGAGAGCCGGATGTGGGGCTCGATCCCAGGACCCTGAGATCATGACCTGAGCCGAAGGCAGACACTTAACCTACTGAGCCACCCAGGTGCCCCCAAACCCCTCATTTGTCAATGGTTTTTGGGTTATTTCCACCCTCTGGCTACTGTGAATAATAAACATTAGCGTAGTGCTATGAACAAGATTTTGGTGTGAGCTTTTACTTTCATTTCTCTTGGGTTTATACCCAGGAATGGAATTGCCAGGTCATATTATAACTCTGTGCTTAATCTCTGGAGGATCTGAATCTTTCTTGAGTGCTTCCTTGAAGTTCAGACTTGGGTAGCTGCTTTCTGAACCCAGGACTTTAAAAAACTAGGCTTCAGTTCTGGCTCTCCCACTAATAAAATTCGTGATCCTGGATGAGTAACATTACCGTCCTCCTCTGTGGAAATAGTGTTCTCCGGGGGTTGCTTCAGCTCAGTCTTCCATGTGAATGTTTATGAGGAACCATGAGACCTGAAAGTATCCTTCCCTCATTCGGTACCTACTTCCCCTTGACAAAGCTGCAACCTCCCTTGTGTTTATGTTTTAATAATAAACTTCCTCAAGGTCAGACCTTATTCAACAAACAAGAGGACTTTACCAGGGAGATGGGCAAAGGTGGCTCAAACCCGATCAGAATGCCCCGTTGGAGAGCCACATCCAGCGGGGTGGACCGGGTGTGGTCCTGTCTGCGGGACGGCCGCCCGCCCCACTGCCAAGTCAGACGGGCTGATGTCTGTGGAATGAGTGAAAGTTTGTGCCACGAGCAGTCATCCCACTTCCGGGGATGTGTCCTAAGGAAGTGGCTCAAACCAGGTCACCGAATGTTGGGTGAGGACGTTCACTAATGGGTCGTCTCAGATGGGCAAGCGGAACCGCTGCAGGGCCAGCACCGGCGGCCGTGGTTCAGTGGATCGTGAGGTGTCCTTGAGACAGACGATCTAAGTTCTGAAGAACACGTGGGAACGCAGAAGGAACCTTGAGTGAGGAGGAAAAATGCATAGTTTTCCTAGAGTTGTGTACAGAGTTGTTTAAAAAAAAAAAGTTATAAAAATGCACCAGAGGAAAAGACGTTAGACTGGTGGCATTGCAGAATGGTAGATGTATCGGTGTCTTTTTTCTAACTTAAAACTTTTCTATAATGTACCCGTTTTACGATGTAAATGGATTTGATTTTTTAAAGCCATTTGTTAACCACGCTTCAGCTTCTTTTGAATGAAAGAAGGCTCCTCTTCCCCCTCAGGTGAAGGAACTCGAGCAGAGCTTGCTGGCGTCGGAGGAGAAGCTAAAGCACAGCAGGGATGTTGCGGCGGCCCAGGAGGCTCGGATTCAGGAGCTCGTAAGTGGTTCTGGGCCCCCAGGGCTTGTCCTTTACGCCTTTGCCGCTGCCCCAGCTCTCTCCGCCGAGGTATCTGGACCCAACCTTCCATGTGGTCGTGGCGCTGGATGTGAGCAGGTGGGCAGTGCGCGTGGGGCGAGTCAGGACCTGCTGGCGGAGCCCGGTTACCCCAGGAGGTGGAGCCTGATTCCCCTCTGATGGCTGGCCAGAGGGCCCAGCCTCAGTCTGGGGCTGTTAGAGGCGTGGCTCGCAGCCAGGGCTGCGGAGAACAGGTCCCGGGTCTGGGGAGAACATGGCAAGGGCTTGGCCAGCCGTCGCAGCCCCACGTGGGGTGTTGGGTTAGAAACTAGAGAGCTAGAGAAGTATTTACTGCATGTTTGCCATTCCAGCCACTGTGCCGAGTATCCTGCCCGTGTTTCACTCAGTCCTTGCTGCAGACCTGAGGGCTTCGTGCAGTTGGCCTCATTCTCTAGAGGATGCTGGTTCGGAAAAACTGGATCAGTAACCCAGTGGTCATGGTGGTGTCCCAGCTAGTAAATGGCAAAACCCTCACTTTCTTAGGTCAAAGCTCTTGTTCACCATCGCTATATTATACAGATAGTCCCTAATTTATGATGGTTCAGCTCTTTGATTTTTCGACTTTATGAGATGCAAAATCAGTATGGCTTCAGTAGAAACTGTACTTAAATTTTGAAGTTTAAGCTTCTCCTGGGCTAACGATGGGCAGTCCAGTACTCTCCCTCAGTGCCTGCCAGTGGCAGGGAGCCCCGTCTCCCAGGCTGCCACACGATCACAGGGTAAACAACCAGTTCTGTACCTGTACAGCCTTTCTGTTTTTCACTCTGAGAACAGCATTCACTAAATTACATGAGCCATTCAACACTTCAGGATAAAATAAGCTTTGCCCAGCTGTAGGCTAACGTAAGTGTTCTGAGAAATTTAAAAAAATTTTTTTTAAAGATTTTATGTTTAAATAATCTCTCCACCCAGTGTGGGGCTCAGACTGAGAACCCAAGATCGAGCCACATGCAGTGAGTGACTGAGCCAGCTGGCGCCCCCGTTCTGAGCATTTAACGTAGGCTAGGCTAAGCTGTGATGCTTGTTTTGACTTCATATTTTCAACTTAACAATGGGATTATTGGGCCGCAACCCCATCATAAGTTGAAGAAGATCTACACCGCCTCCCCAGGAAAACCCTCAGTCGTCAAAGTGAGCACCAAGTAGGGTGAAGGAGGGCTGTGTCTTCAGACTGGCTGGTGTCCTGAGGTGTTCCCCCAGCCCTGAGACCAGTCCCAGATGTCAGCTTCTGAACAGGCCAGGGGCAGTAGACAGAGCTGCAGGTGGGGACCTCAGCAGCACCCAGACCAGAGATCAGGAAGGAGAGTCGTTTCTACTGGACACCCCTCTTTGGATTGCTGAGGGAGAGAAGGGGTTCCTCGTCATCCCCATGGGTGCCTGTCCTCCCCCCGCATAGGCCGCCGCAAACAGGGAGAGCGGCCTGACGCAGCAGCAGGCGCCGGCTTGGGAGCAGCAGGGCATGGAGCGCGTCCGCACGCTGGAGGCCCAGCTCGCTGCCCTGGAGAGAGCGCGGGCGGCTGAGCAGACGGCCGCGGAGCAAGAGGTGGTGAGTGGGGAGGAGGGTGAGGCCCGGCTGGGAGCGCCGGCTTCCTGCGTGCTGGGCAGCCAGGGCATTGACTGGAGAACAGCCCCCGCTCTGAGCGAGGGAACCACTTTTTGGAGCCATTTTCATCTTTGCAGCAAGGCACCTGCTCATGAGATTGGCTGTGAAAAGGCTGCTTTTTCTCAAACCCCAAACAGATGGCTTTGCTTTTCTTCGGGGCAGCGCAGGGACTTGCTGGCATTTCCTGAGCAGCCCCTTCAGCTTCTTCCCACTGTGTCTCCGCAGTGTTCTGGTTCCTCTGGCGTGGTCTCGCCCTCTCTCTGGTCCCCTCCCCGTTCCCCGTCTTCCGGGTTAGGCGCCATGTTTCTTCTTGCGAGGCCTGTGTTGGCCGGTTCCTCCTGACCCTGCCCCATTCTTGTCCCCCGGCCCTGCAGTGACACACAGGGTGGGGGTGCATTTTAAAAAGGCCCTATGTATTGGGGCACCTGGGTGGCTCAGTGGGTTAAGCCTCAGCCTTCAGCTCGGGTCATGGTCTCAGGGTCCTGGGATCAAGCCCCGCGTCGGGTTCTCTGCTCGGCAGGGAGCCTGCTTCCTCCCTCCCTCTCTCTCTGCCTGCCTCTCTGTCTGGTTGTGATCTCTGTCTGTCAAATAAATAAATCTTTAAAAAAATAAAAAATAAAAAAATAAAAAGGCTTCGTGTCTGTAGGACGGTGCCCTGGAGAAATAGGGTAAAGCCTTTTCTTCTCACACATGCTTTTCTCAATTTGCAGAGACATCTGGAGCAAGAAAACGCAGCCCTCAAAGAAAGTAAGAATGAATGTGAACGTTCTTTACAACACCACCAGCTTGAGCTGAAGAAGCTAAAGGTATTTATCTGGTGGCGCCAGCGTGTCACGGCAGTGGCCTGTCTTTTACGTGTGTGTTTGGGGCAGCCCAGGGAACGTTCTGTACTCCAAGTGGAGAGGGTGTGAACTAGCATTTGTTCAACAGTTCTCTTAGACGTTTGCTGGAAATTGTCACCTCATTAATTCCTCTTGATGATCCAGGATGGTAGGAAGAATTAGGCTCATTTAGTACTTAATGTCATTTGAGGCTCTGAGGAGAAGTAATTTGTCCAAGTTCCATGGTTAGTTCGAAGCGATGCTGGTCTGACTTCAGCCCGCTCCCCCCCGGGTCACCACCCACACGGCCTGAAAGTCATGCCGTCAGCACCAGCGTCATTGAGCTTTCCCGTGGGACCAGGGAAGCACGGACTCAAGTGGTCGTAAGGACCTTACCCGTTTCTGTCGGAGGCCGTGTGTAGAGATGAAGGGACAGTCTTCTGGACTGTCCCTTTCCCTCCTGAGAACTTGGCGCTTTCATCAGACGTCACCCGCGTCTCTGCCTGGACATAGCTGGATGCGAAGGAAAGAGAGTTTCTGCTGCTTCCGTAGAGGCCTCCAGGCTCCTCTGTCCCCTTTCAAAGGAGCCCTTCGATGATGGATCATCGCAGTGCTTGCCCCACTTGGTCATGACCCAGGGATCTTGGGGGACTTTTGGCAGAGGCCTTCTCAAAACATCCCCCGCTGCGGGTCTGCATGAAATCCGCGTTCCGAACAGTCTCGGCTGCGTGAGGCCGCCGCTCGGGCGGAGGCGCCAAACCGTGGGAAGCCTGTGCCTTGGGGTCCGAGCTGTTTCCATGTGTTCCTTCAGCAGACATTGCAGTACGGGTAGTAACCACTCTAGGTGCTGGGATAGGAGCAAAACAGGCAGAACTTTACCCCTGTGGAGCCTGTAACTGGAGACGGCAGCCAAGCAGTGGTCCTGGTTGCTGCGGAGAGTAAAGCACAGTGAGGGGCAGAGTAGGGAGGAGGGGGCTCTTGTAAACCGGGGGGTTAGGGAGGGCTACAGTGGTATTTGAGCACAAGCCCTGAGTCATGCGGTGTGCACGTTTGGGAAGGGAATAGTCCAGACTGAAGAAATAGCAAATAGAAAATCTCTGAGAAAAAAAAAAAAAAAGAAAAAGAAAATCTCTGAGGCAGAAAAAAGTTTGTTCCAAGAACAGCACAAAGGTCAGTGTGGCTGCCGCTCAGTGGGCTGGGGGAGAGCAAGATGACAGCAGGCAGGCAGGGAAGTAGTTGCAAGGGTTAAGCAAAAAAGTGCTGGAAGAAGTTTCGTGCGGTGTTTCATTCTGTTTGGTTTTGGTGAGCAGCAGAGTTTGATACGAAGCTCCTGAAGAGGGATGGGGCCTGAGAGGGTTGAGGGAGACGTTTTGTATTAAAACAATTACTCTGGCTCTTTGTAGAAAAATGTTCTGGGAAGGAAGCAAGTAGAGAAGGAGGAAGACCTGTTAGGAGGTTCAGATATTAAGTCACTTACTATGTTTAAGGGCATAAAGTTGAAAAAAATTGAAAATTTCAGCAGAGATTTGGGAAATTATTCTAAAAGACAGTAGTGTTTAAAGAGAAACAAATTAGAACGTCAGAGCCAGAGAATGTAGAGCTGGAACGAAGAACGTGGTAGACTCCAAAAGGGCACACGGAAGCTTTCGGAGGTAATGAGTATTTTCGGTTTTTATTGTGGTGATGGCTTCACCCGAACTCACCACATTGTGCAGTGTGGTGTTAGTTATATTTCAGGAAAGTGATTTAAAAAAAAATACGTTTTAAAAAAATATGTTTAAGAGCCAATTAGAACTCGAGAGAATTAGTGAAGTGGAAAGAAGGACAGAGAGAAACACAGGAAAGGCATGATAAAAGACAGGATCCTGGGAGGTGCCTGAGCCCAGGTCAGTGGGAGCTCAGAAGGGAATGCACAGGTGAGACTGAAACTGAGTTTTTGTTTTTTTTAAAGATTTTATTTAGTATTTAAAAAGACATAATATTTTTTTAAGATTTTATTTATTTGACAGACAAAGATCACAAGTAGGCAGAGAGGCAGGCAGAGAGAGAGGAGAAAGCAGGCTCCCCGCTGAGCAGAGAGCCCGATGCGGGGCTCGATTCCAGGACCCTGAGATCATGACCTGAGCCGAAGGCAGAGGCTTTAGCCCACTGAGCAACCCAGGCGCCCCCCAAAAAGATTTAATTTTTGTGAAGATTTTTATTTATTTTAGAGAAAGCTGGCACGAGCTTTGGGGGGAGAGGCAGAGGGAGGGGGAGAAGCAGACTCCATGCCGAGCTGGGAGACCAATGTAGGACTTGATCCCAGGATCCTGGAATCATTACCTGAGCAAAGGCAGATGCTTAACCGACTGAGCCACCCAGGCATCCCTGTTTATTTATTTTAGAGAAAAAGCAGGGAGAGCGGCAGAGGGAGAGAGAATCCCAAGTGGACTCAGTGCTGAGCACAGAGCCTGATGCTGGGCTCGATCTCACAACCCTGAGATCATGACCTGAGTAGAAACCAAGAGTTGGACACTTAACTGACTGAACCCCCATGCGCTCTGAGACCAAAGCAGTTATTGAAGTGATAACAGCTAAGAAGTGTCTAAACGCCTGAAAGCTGTCAGGTCACTGGCACAGGTGTGAGGATTCTTACAAATCCAAGTAGGGTGAATGTCATTTTTTAAATTTTCTTCAAAGATGTTATTTATTTATTGATTGATTTGAGAGAGAGAGAGCATGAGCCAAGGGAGGGGCAGAGGGAGAAGCAGACTCTCCACCAAGCAGGGAGCCCAAGGAGGGCCTCAGTCCCAGAACCCTGAGATCATGACTGGAGCCGAAGGCAGATGTTTAACTGCCTGAGCCACCCAGGTGCACATTAGTTTCTAATTTTTTTTTAAAGATTTTATTTATTTATTTGACAGATGGAAATCACGAGTAGGCAGAGAAGCAGGCAAAAAGAGAGGAGGAAGCAGACTCCCCATGGAGCAGAGAGCCCGATGCAATGCGAGTCTCTATCCCAGGACCCTGGGATCATGACCTGAGCTGAAGGCAGAGGCTTTAACCTGCTGAGCCACCCAGGCGCCCCAGTTTTTAATTTTTTTAAACTTTATTTATTTTGTTTTAGTAATCTCTTTCCCCATTGTGGGGCTTGAATTCATGACCCCTGAGGTCAAGAATCACATGCTCTTCCAACTGAGCCAGCCAGGCACCCCTAGGATAAATTTTATTTATTTATTTATTTATTTATTTATTTATTTATTTTTAAAGATTTTATTTGTTTATTTGACAGAGACCACAAGTAAGCAAAAAGGCAGGCAGAGAGGGGGAAACAGGCTCCCTGCTGAGCTGGATCCCAGGACCCTGAGATCATGACCTGAGCCGAAGGCAGAGGCTTTAACTCACTGAGCCACCCAGGCACCCCAGGATAAATTTTAAAATCTGTACCCAGACACAGCATGCAGTAGAACTAGAAAAACCAATAAAACAGAAACAAGGATTTAGTCACCAACAGATTTGCACTAAAGGAAGTACTAGAGAGCATCGTTCAGGTGAAGGAAGATTCTAGATAGACACGGGTAAGATGTAAGGCAGTAAGAAAGAATGAGAAGCAATGATCATTGCAACTAATGTACACAAGAAGAAACAGAAAATTTGTCCTGCAGTGTGTCCATCATGGTCCAGTCAGGGGAAAGAACCATACCGGTTATTTGAGAATTTATGTTCTCATGTAAGTTTTTCACAGAAGCGGTTACAAGCTATCACAAAGGTAGCCACTGCAAGAATGGCTACAACTTAGGGAACAAAGCAAAGAAGGTGGAATTATGGAGTGCCTGGGTGGCTCAGTGGGTTAAGCCTCTGCCTTCAGCTCAGGTCACAGTCTCAGAATCCTGGAATCGAGCCCTGCATCAGGCTCTGTGTTCAGCGGGGAGCCTGCTTCCCCTGCCCCCCACCACTGCTCTCTGCTTGCCTCTCTGCCCACTTGTGATCTCTGTCAAATAAATAAATAAAATCTTCAAAAAAAAAAGGTGGAATTATTAGGAATTAAGACAAAGAGCCCCACAGGTCTGACACACAGACCTCTGAGCGAGGGACGCTGTTCGGTGGGTGCCTAGTGTGTGTCGCGGGAACAAGGCAGAGAATGAAGTCAGCCCCACTCTTGGGAAAAACCTGCTGCCTCAGGACAAAATTGCTTCTGGCCCCGTGAAGCAGCCTTGCTCACAGAAACCAAAGCTGACAGGGGGAGCAAGTCTTTTGCTCTGTCCCCGTGCCTTCCAGGCTCCCTCGAGCTCCTCCTGTTGGCGGAGACTCATATGGAACCAGCTCCATGAGCAGAAATGGGGTTTGCTGAGTCCCAGGCATAGCAGGGCAAAGCAGAATATAAAAGGGGGAGCGAGGTCGGTAGGCAGTAACTTGAAAAACCAGCACACCCACACAGGTCGTTAGGAAGTGTGGTTCATTTTCGCACGCTTGGGGAATGTTCTCAATATCTTAGATTTCTAGTTTAATACCATTATAGTCAGATAACACACACACTGATTTCAGTTCTTTGATATTTATTGAGGCTTGTTTTATGACCCAGCCTATAGTCTGTCTGGGGAAATATTTCAGCGCCCTGCGGCTGTGAGGGGAAAGCGTTCTCTAAGTGCCCCTTAGATCAAGTTGGGTGAAAGTATTGTCCAAATCTCTGTGTTTTCTGATTTTTCTTTTTTTGTCTTCCTGTTGCATCAGTTAGTAAGGGTGGCGTGCGGATTTGTCTCTTTTTCTCTTTCATTCTGCCGGTCTCTGCTTCAGGTGTTTGGAAGCACTATTTTTAGTGCTTTTTTTTAGGTGCATACATATTTTTTTTTTAGGTGCATACATATTTAGAATTCCCTCAGGGAAGGCATTCCCAGGTGCAGAGAGCTGCTGGAGGCGGGGAGCCCGGTGACAGGCGCCACGCTGAGAGGTGCCCGGGGCCTGAGTCCCACAGTCCTGGACCGGATGTGGCTCTGTGGCCTCAGTGTGGACCTCACAGCCATGTGGACTCCGTTCTGCGTGCCAGCTGGCCCCTCACTGGCTGGTTCTTGAGGGAATCTAATTTCCTTTTTTTTTTTTTTTTTTTAAACTGAACCTGTTTCCCCTTGCCTTCAAGAGGATTAGCCTGAGGGCCCAGTGTGACCTGAGGAGGAGTGCCCCGGGCGGTGCCTGGCAGGGAGGGGCTTT
Organism: Lontra canadensis; assembly: GCF_010015895.1. Taxonomy (NCBI): domain Eukaryota; kingdom Metazoa; phylum Chordata; class Mammalia; order Carnivora; family Mustelidae; genus Lontra; species Lontra canadensis. The sequence goes on along the minus strand of NW_022631024.1, from coordinate 11,237,380 downwards.
GAGTCCAGTTCCTGCCCTCAGCTGCTTTCCTGGCCTTCCCTCGGTCGGCCTGCCGGCCCTCTCAGACATCGGCGGTCAGAGCTCCCCTCTCACTCTCCCCAGTAAAGGCTTCTGCCCTCTGACCCCACGGGCCAGGGTTTCAGAGCTGCATCTTCTTTGTCAACAGAGCCACCCCTGATGAGAAGGGGTGTTGTCTGGGGGTGGGGCAGGGTCTCCCTCCTCTTGAATTCAGGCGCCCGTTCTTCTCGTCTTTGCTAGAGATGGACTCAACGGAAGGTCAGTTCTGACAACTCCGTAGTTGGAGTCAGAACGCCCCTGGCCAGGAGGCTGGCCTCTTCCTCCACGAACCACCTTGTACCGGCATCAGTGGAAAGGGAAGTGTCTGTAGGGGAGATAAGTAGCTCATAGAACCAGAAAGACCTGTCCGACAGGAACCAGGGGGTGCGGGTCCTCAGGTCTCTTTTCTCCCTGTGTCATGCTGTTTCCTACCCTGTCAGTTACCCAAGCTGTTGGCCTTGCTTCTCCACGATGCCCACTGCGGCCGACAAATTGAGTGGACATCACCACAGCAGCGCCAAGCTGGTAACATGCCAGCTCCGGAAAGAGGGCTTCTCCCCTGAGGCTTCACCTTATAAAAAAGGCATTTGATATAACAAGGAACTTTGGTCCCTCTGAGGTGACAGAGCCACCCCTTGGACGGGTCAGTTTGGCCCGGGGCTGCAGTACCGTGATTGGCCAGGTCTGAACCACATGCTTATCTCCGTGGCCACAAGATGGGCGTATCGGTACCGGCAGCCCTACCAGCACCACCTGGAACTGCAGGGTGGAAATGGGGAGGAGCAGCGATGAGGCTCTTACCCCAGAAATGCAGTGATCCTGGGTTGACTGGAAAAACAGACTTCTCTGACCTAAACAGAGGCACCTGAGAAGTCTGGGAACTGAGCAGTGAGCCCGGCATCTGTCGCAGGAAAGAGGACTGCTGTGTTTGTCAGGAGATAGTTCCTATGCTCTGGGGAAGGCTGAGGAGGCAGCCCTGGTCCACGTAGGTAATATTCTGGGTGGTGGAGTCTGAGCTCAGGCAGATGCTGGCTTGCAACCCGGCTGTCCCGCTAGCTGTGGGACCGCAGGCACATGAACCTCTCAGAGCCTTTTTCTCTTCTATAAAATAGATAATTTTGATGAGTTTGTGGTATTTTGTCCTATTACAGTTCAGTAATTGCTTCTTATTTTTCCCTGTAATTGGGTTGCTCTAGTCCGTTCAGTTGGGCTTAGGAGTCTTTCTTCTTGTCCTATGTTGATTTCATTAGACCAGTTCTTCTCTTCAGGTTCTCGGTCCCCTAACCTTGGCCCAGGAACTGATGGTTGACCCAGGGGATAACCAACCCCCCGCAGTGTGCCCATCTGCGGAGAGGCCGGTGGGTTGCCCAGCAGGACAGTTCCTGGAGGGATACAGAAGGCATTGCGGGGAGAGGGCAGCCTGGGCCTGGAGAAGCAGGACGAACGTTAATCTGGCCCTGTAAGACCGTATCCTTGATGGGCTTCGGGTGGCGCAGCTAAAAACTGTGGAATGAGTTGTGAGACGCAATCTCCTACCTGTTTTCTGTATCATAGGAAGAATGGAGCCAAAGAGAAATCGTGAGTGTGGCCATGGCTCAAGCCCTGGACGAAGTGCGGAAGCAGAGGGAGGAGCTCCAGCAGCAGGTAGCCCCTCCGGACGTGGCGGTGTGAGCCCTGGGGTGGGGTGTGCCAGCCTCAGTAGGACCAGCCTACCTCCCTGTGTGTCCAGGACGGGTGCTGGACCTAGGTCTCAGGAATGCCATCCCCTGAGTGATTCCCCTGAGGTCTCTAGAAAGGTAGGAGAAAAGTGTTATAAAGAAAGCCTCACCTCACAGGATAGGCCTTTTTTGATTTTTGATGGTCAGTTACTGTTCTAAAGCTTACCTGGAGAAAAGTCATATCCGGGTACCTATTGGGCTCTAATTTTTTTTTAATTTTTTTTAAGATTTTATTTATTTGACAGAGAGTACAAGTAGGCAGAGCAGCAGGCAGAGGCAGAGGGAGAGGGAGAAGCAGGCTCCCCGCTGAGCAGAGAGCCCAATGCGGGGCTCGATCCCAGGACCCTGGGATCATGACCCAAGCTGAAGGCAGCCGCTTAACCGACTGAGCCACCCAGGTGCCCCGTTACTGGGCTCTTAATTCTGTGAGGGGCCAGCACTGGCCGCAGGCCCCCAAGACCATATAATAAATACAGTTGAGCTGTCAGTGGGAAGGGTGGGAAACGCCTTCCTTTTCAGATAGACTCAGTGTCAGGTCCCAGACCTGGTAGTTGATGGGCCCTGAGCCTTCAGTAAGTCCTTAACAAATGTGAGTCTTACCTGCCTCTGGAAAGACTTTAGGATAATTACACCTTTCAGGAGGCGTAACAAACCTGTGACAGGGTCACGTGTATCAAATGCCAGGCATGTGGCAGGCAGTCAGGACCCAGAAGGCCAGGCAGAGCAGCCACATGTCCAGGAGGCCCAGCGTAGGCCAGGTGGGCAGCGAGGCCCCGGCCCCTCGCGTGCCAAGACTAGCAGAGCTGAGCTGGCAGGTGTTCCAGGCTGTGGACTGCAGGGAGGGATACATGGGGCCCCTTCCACGAGTAGGGGGAAAGTAGAGATTCCTTCTGGGGGAAACAGGGTGACTGCTGCCAACCTCGTCATGTTGGTCTTTCTGTCCAAGGCTGCTGACCTCACAGCTGTCATAGAGGAGAAGGAGCAGACTTTGCAGGAAAAAACTGAGGTGATTCTCCAGAAAGAGCAGGAGATTTTCCAGCTGAAGAAAGGTGAGGAGTTTTCCCCTGTTGAGCCTTCTGATCTGCTCCCACCTGGTGTCCCTGCCGGGAAGTGGCCTAGGCAGGAAGCGGCGTGGAGTCACCTGGCTGACGGTGCCCCCCCCCGGCGTAGGTCACGACTCTGCCCTGTCGCAGATGCACCAGCTGCAGAGTGAACTGGAGGCCCTGCAGAGCCTGAGGGCGGAGGAGGCCGAGGCTGCTGCAGCGGACGGCGTGCTGAGGCTGCCCAGCCCGGACCAGGGCTTGGTGCTGTCGGTGCCTGAGCCACACGTAAGTCCCCACTGGAGCTGCGGGCCGGGCATGGTGGCCGCAGTGTGCGCTGCGGCAGGACAGATGGCTGACCGCTGCAGGTGGCCCCGAGGAGGCGGGAAGACGTCGGGGTTGGGGGGACGCGGGAGGTTGGAATTACAGGAAGACACAGCTGGTGCTCCCTAGCTCCGGGCTGTGGGGCAGGTCACTGCCCTGTGCTCCAGCTTCCTGTCTTTAAAGTGGAGGTGCCGGGCGCCTGGGTGGCTCAGTGGGTTAGGGCCTCTGCCTTCGGCTCAGGTCATGATCTCAGTGTCCTGGGATTGAGCCCTGCATCGGGCTCTCTGCTCAGCAGGGAGCCTGCTTCCCCCTCTCTCTGTGCCTGCCTCTCTGCCTGCTTGTGATCTCTGTCTGTCAAAAGAATAAATATTTTTTAAAAATATATATTAAAAATAAATAAATAAATAAAGTGGAGGTGCTTAACTGACTAAGAGCTCGAGGGTGTCGAGGAGCCCATCAGATGTGGCAGCACGTGTCAGGGGTCAGGTGTTAGAGCACGCTCTCGCGGGGAAAGCTGATTGTCCCTCTGGAAGGCATTGGACGGGATCGCCACAGTTCAGGTGTGGTTCCTGGCCAGCTGTCTGTTCGAGCTCATCAGTCCACACCTCTGGAGTTTTCCCTTGGACCTTCGGCTTAACTTGACCATTACCTTGTCCTGGCTCTCAACTTGCTGTCTAGGTAACCTCGAGGGCCACGGGGGGCCCTGTGTACCAGCTTCCAGCAGCAGAGGGAATCCCAAACGGCGAGGTGGGGGTCATGGACCTAGAGCAGCTACAGAAGGAAAAACAGGACTTGGAGCAGCAACTTCTGGAGAAAAATAAGGTGAGGGCGCTCTCTGGCTCAGCTGTTGATCTCCCTGCACTGTCCCTGTATTTGTGCGGAAAACTGTCCAGTCCCTTTCTAGAGAGTTTGCGGATGCCCCGGGCACGTCCCAGGGGAAATCTCACCTCTTCAGCAGAAGGCCTTCTTCCTGGATTTCTGCCTGCGCTGCCTTCCTTTCCCACCTCCCCCGACTTGCAATCATGTACAGTGTCGGAGCTCGAGCAGTAGTGACTTCAGATGTTCGCAGCCGCCTCTGCTGTCACCAGTGGGTCCCATTGGACCAGACCCCTTACCTCCCACTTCCTTTCCATGGCCATGAAATGACCCAGTGAGGCCTGACTTCAAGTGGTTTTACTGGGGGGGAGGGTTGTTGAGGACAAAAGGAAAGTGTCCGTTAGCTGTCCTGTAGCATTTCTGGTATTGGCAGAGGCTTAATAAATGTCATGACTCCACCCATCCTGCCAGCCTCTGCATCTGCGAGCGCAGGGTCTTGTTCCATCCTGCTTGCCAAGGGCCCTGGGAAGTCAAGTGTGCTGACTGCTCATTGCTCAGCCTCCAGTGTGTGATTGTGGGTATTTTTTTAGACCTTTATCAAAAGGAGAAAGTGCTCATCCCTCTCCCTCTCTCTCGCACACACACGTTTAATCTTAGTATGAAATATCGAATACAGAAAAGCGAACAAATAGCATGTGCCCCCGGGCCCAGCCCTCAGACCCCCTCTCTGATGGCAGTCAGTCCCTTGCTGCACGCTGCAGGCACCCGCACCCTTCCGCAAGCCCAGGTGCTCCCGGAACCCTAGATCGTTGCTGTACCTCTGCGGCATTGTCTAAAAACATCTGAAAATTAAACCACCCAAAGCCAAACTTCAGACTCACCGAGCTGCCCAGCACCGGCTGCCGCCCTTTAGCTCAGTGAGCGTGAAAAGTAAAACTCGTGGTGTCATTCTCAACCCTTGTGTCTCCTCCACGAGCAACAGCCACACTGTTAGCCAGTCCTTGGGCTCTCCTTTCAAACTACACCCAAACTCAGCTGCTCCCCATACCCCCCCACTGCTGCCACCCAAGGTCAGGTTACCATGGTCTCTCCCCTCCAGGCTGGTGTTGGGCTTCTAACTGGTTTCCCTATCACCCCACAATTCTATCCCTCTGATGACTTCCTCTATTAAAGCCTAGTCTTTGCAGTGGCCCACAAAGCCCTGTGCAGTTTGGCCCCTTAGTACTCCTTTTACTCCACCCCCTCTGCCGTCCCCAGCACTCCCTCTCAGCCATACTGGCCTTGCCTTTCTGTGAATGTTAAGCACCCTCCTGCCTCAGGGCCTTTGCACTTTCTGAGCCTTCTGTCTGGAAGATTTTTCCTGCAATTCCCTTACTTCCTTTATGGTGTCACTTGGTCAAGGCATCTTCCGTGCTACCCTTGGCAGCCCTCACCACCAGAAGAACCTCCTGTCCCCTTACCTCACTCTTTCTCTCCATGCTTCTTAATACCTTCTGATGTACTAAATACTGGTTATTGGCACTTTTCCCTCCTGAGAGCAGACGTTTTTCTCGTTTTCCTTATTGTTTTTTCCCAGCCTCCAGGTAGGTGTCTGCCACTAATAGTAGGGACTCAGTCGGTATTTGTTAGTTGAATTAGTTCATGAGCCAAAAGCCTAGAAAATCAGGTAACATAAAATAGCAAATGTACTTTTAAATGAGTGCCCAGGCTCTTGGTTAGCCAAGAGAATAACAGACTGAAACAGCACATTACCATTTATAAAATAGGGTGTTTGGAGCCATTTAATGTGCTTGACAGGAGCTGAGCTTCTCACAGAGCCGTCTCACTCTGTGCAGAGACTGTGGACATACCTCTGGAGAAAGCAGAGCTGACCACCACTTTAAAAGTGGAGGCTCAGGGAGCCTCGGTGGCTCAGTTGGTTAAGTGACTGCCTTCGGTTCAGGTCATGCAATCAAGTCCCACATTGGGCTCATAAATAACTAAAATCTTTAAAAAACAAAAAAAAAAGTGGAGTCTCAGCCCCACTCTAAGACATGGGGCATCCCCTAGAGTTACTATCACATTCAAAGTTAAAATTGAAGGGACACCTGACAGGTTTAGTTGGTGGACCATGTGACTGTTGATCTCAGGGTCGAGTTCAAGCCCCACATTGGGCATAGAACTTACCAAAAAAAAAAAAAAAAAAGGAAAACTGTGGAAAGGTGTGAAAACTGATAAATGAAAAACACTCTTCAAAATTCTAGCTACCGGGGTGCCTGGGTGGCTCAGTCAGTTAAGCATCTGCCTTGGGCCCAGATCATGATCCCAGGGTGTTTGCTGCTCCCTCTGCCCCTCCCCCCAACTCATTGATTCTCTCTTTCCCTCTCTCTATCAAAAATAAATAAATTTTTTAAAAAACAGAAAAGAAATTCTAGCTACTCACCCCAGGATTGGTGACATAGACAGAAATCCACAGGAAAAACTAATGTTGATGTTACAGTTGTGAGACTTGGGTTAACATTTTTTCTTGTATTGCTGATTATACAGTAAGTGCTTTCGTTGGGAAAACAGAGGTTAGCCTAGTGATCAGTGGAGTGTGTAACAAATTACACTTAAGCCTCGACACTAATTAAATTCACCAAAAAGAAAATTTAAAGAACAGATAAGGACAAAAAAACTATGATCTGTTACACTGTTAAAAATAAGCATAAAAATTATATTTCAGGAGAGCAGTGATGTGGGATCATGGCACAGAATTATAATTCTGAAGAACAAAATGTTCTGGGGTGCTTGGGTGGCTCAGTGGGTTGGGCCTCTGCCTTCAGCTTAGGTCATGATCCCAGGTTCTGGGATGGAGCCCCGCATCTGGCTTTCTGCTCGGCGGGGAGCCTGCTTCCTCCTCTCTCTCTGCCTGCCTCTCTGCCTACTTGTGATCTCTGTCAAATAAATAAATAAATAATCTTATTAAAAAAAAAAAAAAAGAACAAAATGTTCTGTCCAGAGGGGTTTCCAGCTGCACTCCCTCCAGAGGCAGGCACCAGAAACCATCCGGTGGGCCCTGTGAGGAGGCTAGGGCAGCCCTGCAGCCTGAGTGCTCTGCAGAGGGGGTATGACAGTGGCCTCTGTGGGGCATGGTGAGCATGTGCATGCAGAACAGCCGGGGAAGAGCCCCAGGCCTGCAGGTGTGACAACGCAAGCCTCTTGGGAGACAGGGCAGGGTCTTGGAACAGATACATGGGGCCCCAAGGCAGCAGCTGGCTGTTCTGTTGTCCGTTGCACTTGAAGAATGGTGACATGTGCATTTAATGAATGGTGTCTTGTGGGGGCGGGGCTTTGTCTCAGACCATAAAGCAGATGCAGCAGAGGATGCTGGAACTCAGAAAGACTCTCCAGAAGGAACTGGTAAGTGCCCCTCTTCTACCTCATGCCTGTTGAAGCCCACCCATCCCCACTGATGGCAAGAGGCTTCTGGAAAGCCGGACGTTGGCTGGTGGGACAACGGCCCTGCCAGCTTGAACAGGCCTCTGCCAAGTAGCTGTGGGACTGTGGGCAAGAGGTGTCCTGACCCGGGTAAGGGAAATGTCTGAACTTCCCCTGATGACCTCTCCTTCATCAGCGGCCACCCCACCTGGAGGGGCCGAGCCTTCCTTGGGCCCAGAAGGCACTCCCTGCCCACGGGGGCCCTGTCATGCTGCCCTGCGCTGGGCCTGGTAAAGGAACGGCCCGTGGTCACCGCGTGGGCCCCAGGATCTCCCGGGGGGTTTTCACACCTGACTCGGGGGTTCAGTGTAGCATCTTTCCTTTGGGTTTTCAGAAAATCAGGCCCGACAATGAGCTCTTTGAAGTCCGGGACAAGCCTGGCCCTGAGATGCCAAACATGGCTCCTTCTGTCACGAACAACGCAGACCTGACTGATGCCCGCGAGATCAACTTTGAATACCTGAAGCACGTGGTTCTGAAATTCATGTCCTGTCGGGAATCTGAGGTAGAGGGCTTCTGAGTCGCCTGTGGGGTACGGAGTGCCCGGCTCATTGGTCCGAGCCTCGCGTGGCCTCCCCCAAGTCCGTTTCTTTCTTCCTCTCCCACATTCTGATTTGCCCGCCGGTGTGGATGCCTCGTGCTTTCTCCGGCTGGCCGTGACCCGCTGACTGCAGCGCGCACTTGGGGGCCGAGGGGAGTTGGGTGCTGAGTCCCGGGAGCTGAAGCGGCCCCACATTCCTGCACCTGCTGAAGAGCAGGGCTGCGGCTGCGGGGATGTCCTGGGGATCGCGCCAGCTCCCGGAGGAAAAGATGGAGGGGAAAAGAACGGGTCATTGTGGTCAGACCGGAGAAAGCCCAACTTGGCCCTAAGCAAAGCTGGCGGGAGTGGACCTGGGAAGCGCTGCCATTTAGGGCCCCCGACCACCCCGCTCTGCCTCCACCAGGGCCCACGGCAGCAAAATTTTCTTTGTTCCAGGCTTTTCACCTTATAAAAGCTGTGTCCGTGTTGCTGAACTTCTCACAAGAGGAAGAGAACATGCTCAAAGAAACCCTGGAGTATAAGGTAGGTCTCCGTGGGCTCGTAGCCACTGGAGTTACAGCCCAGTGCTGGCGGGGGGCCGCGAGCTCCTCCGAGGATGCGCTCGATTCCTGCGCGCATGGCCCTGCCGCGCCCCGCCAACGGGCCTGGGGCTGTCCCGGACACTGTCACTGACGCGTCTGACGTCCACAGCCCCAGGTCTGGCCTGGCATCCAGACTTAAAAAAAAAATACAATATTCAGAAGGTATGTGCCGAAGGGTAGAACAAAAATACATTTCAAGGCAGAATTACCTCCGGTTCCGTCACCTGGTTCTGGTCAAGTCCATGTTCTCCAGCTCCCCTCGAGTCCTCAGAACGGGCTCGGGGCCCCGCAGACCAGTCAGTGCGAGCAGCGTCTTCACCGCGAGCTCATGGCGGGCGTCACGCGGCGTGGCGGGGGGCCACAGGGCGGCCTTCTGGCTGCTTCTGCATCTCACCCCGGTGCTCACCTCGAGCCCTTTCTGTTTCAAACACAGATGTCGTGGTTTGGGTCCAGGCCAGCCCCCAAGGGCAGCATCCGGCCCTCCATCTCCAACCCTCGGATACCCTGGTCCTAGATGGAGGTACCGACAGGCGGAGCGCCACGCGATGACACTTTTTCTGTGAAAAGAACAGTGACACACCGGTCCGGGTGGGTTTTTAATCACTGTAACTGCAGTATTTTGTACAAGCGTCAAAACATTGTTTACAAGACTTAAGGCCGCCTTCCCGGCAGACTGGCTGACCCAGTGTCCTTGCGCTCACCGAGCCGGAGGGTCCTGGCACGCCCCACATCTCCCCAGCGCTGCTCGCATCCCAGCTCTGGCTGCTGCCCGTCTGCGCCGGAGCCCGCCGAGTGTCCGCGCTCGCGCTTGAAGCTGCAGTGGCCGCCTCAGGCAGGGAGGAGGCCCGGTCCAGCCCACGGAGATGGCTCTGGGCGAGAAGGCGGCCCGTCGGAGTGGTGGTCGCGGGCCTGCCTGCCCCCGCCTGCTTCTGCCGCACAGAGCAGCTCGCTGGGTGGGCTTTCCCGGTTAGCATGTTTGGGGTCGGATGAGCTAGAAGAGGCTTTTTAACCCTTCCTCTCAAGAAAACATTATTTCACCTTGTTTCCCAAACCACCCAGAGCTTTAGGCGTGCACATCTCTAAGGTACTCTGGGGCCAGTGTGGACTCCTGCATATGCAACTGACAGTATCTCACCTGAGGAGAACTAGCAAATCTATAAAAAAGATCCTTAGTACCAAATACACTCAATTGCCTTTTTAATGAATGTACTTGTCTTGGATAGGTTGCTGGTAAACCATTTTAAACTATTTTTTATAGCTAAAGTTCTTCGCTATTATAAACATGTCTCTGTATTATAAAATCCATTTAACTGGTGTTCTTGAAGGCAAATCAGAGCATCAAGAGGAAACTATTTCTAGGATTGAGACGCCTCTCCCTTTTTTAATTTCACTAGCATTCTGTGGTCTCTGCTTCCCTCTGAAGCAGTGGTGGTATTTCATTTGCTTTGCTTTTAATTCCCTGTTGTAAGACTGAGCAAATGCCAATCCCGTTTGCTGCGGTTAAGGACCGTCTGCTCCATTCAGGAGAAGTCGTCATGGTCCCCTCCATCCTCGACCAAAACATCGCCTTGTATGTGGAGCCACCCCCTCTCCCCCCAACTCCTGACCCTGCATATTTAAGCCAACACTACATTCCGGACTCCAGGCAGCACCCCCACCGGCCACAGTGCGTGACAGCATGCCAGTGGCTCTGGCAGGGACCCATGAAACTTGTTCTCTCGCTGAGGAAAGGGGAACGCGCTTGCACTGGATAATCCACAGTACGGACTCCCGAGACTGCTAACGGATTCCGTTTGACTCAAGTTTCACTGGTTAAGTAAAAAGCTGAGTTAGTAACAGGAGCTCTGAAATTTATTTTCAGTTAGCCAATGATGTAAAGTTCCGTTTCTCAAAAATGCATAGGGTTAAAATACGTAAAGTATAATCTCACGGGCAAACGGGGATTTGCCGAGTAAATGTACTACATGTCGGCAGACCCGGAAGTACCCAGCAAGGGCAGCATCACCGTCCTCCCAGCTCGGCTCTCTACCACCCCTCCTGGTCTCCAGTCACCTACCTCCTCCCGTGGCTCCTCCCTGCAGATGGCTGTCCTTTGTTTAGAATATTATGTTTCCTTTATCTGGTGGGGACACAAGATAGGAATTGCTTCTGTTCTGTAACTGTGGTAAGAGGTGGCTTCTCCAGCGGTCCCAGGAGTCTCCCCACGTTGGGTGGCTCAGGGCTTGCCAGCAGCTCCGAGACAGCGACGGCGCAGGGGGTCCCCTGTTGACTACGCTGTGGCCTCCCTGCCCACAGGCCCCCCGCAGCTTTCACTCGTCCTGGACTAGCTAAGGGAGGCTTCATTCCGAGTAGGCTTTCCTCCTGCATGTGGAATCTCCCTCAGCTTTAAGAGGAAGAGTGGAGTAGATATTCCAAGTGATTCAATGCACTTTTACTTGTATAAAACGTTCTGTGATACAGTGTGTATAGCCCTTTATATGAGCATCGGAGTTGGATCGCTCTCCGTGTTGTAAATAGGACTTGTACTAAGACTGCTGTAGAAAATTCATTTGTGGTGTCACTTTTTGATTAAAGCTCTTTAATCTGGATGCAGCTTCAGTGGGTTTTGCTTGATAGTCTGGTGTATCATATTTGACTAAGGAAATTTTAGTGCTTTGTGTCTCCGAGACAAATTTCCTGGACTATGGAACAGACCTTCCAGTTTGGTGAGCAGAGGTGTGGGGAGAGCAGCGAGCTCCGAGAGCGTGGAAGCTCCGTGTCCTTTCCCCTTACGTTCCCAAGTGCGTCTCTTGCATCTGGCTGTTGCTGTAAGTACAGAAAGGGGAGCGAGGGGAGACGGCTATAGAACATTTGTCTTTCAGAAAGCACTCCCACCCCGGGTTTAGGTAAATATATGTGATTTAATGAAGGCAGCAGCCTAGTCCTACCTCCCAGGAATGGTGGAGGTTCTGCAGAGGAATTGGAAGGATTGTGTCCCTTCGGTCAAGGTCTTCTCTCCGAGAACCACATCAGTGGGGTCCCTTAACAGAATGCAGACTGCGGTTCCGTGTGCTTAGGAGGTTACAAACACATCCTGCTCTTCAGAGCAGCTGGCTGTTAGTGGTTATGGGAACAAAATGTTCCTTTTGTATCTATAGGCTGATGGTACCTGTTTCTGGCTTTTAATCCTTTGAAAAAAATTTGTCAGCATTTCGGTAAGGGTGTTCCTGCCACAGAGCCCCAGCCAGTGTCAGGAGATGGTGACCAGGCCCTTCCGGGGCATGCGCCCAAAAGACTCCACATGTAGTCACACAAACTAAAGACTTTAAAAGCCTAGATCAATTATTGAATGTTTGGTACTTTATTAAATAAGCTTCAAAATTACATACAAATCAAAGGAGTAAAACCAATAAATAGTTGTCCGCCAAACTCTGTCCCCACAGCAGCCCGCAGCACGGAGCCCAGGCCGGAGGTACTGCAGCGGCAAGAGGGCCGGACGCCACGCTCACTCCCCAGGACCGGCTCTGCGGGGCACGCCCACCCCCACATCAGTTTCTCATTCATTACCATCCCATTCCGTACTCACTTTACATACATGACACACACCGCAAAGTACATACTAATAAGCCAAGAGCTTTATTGATGCAGCAGGCACTTTACAATGAATCCAAGAGAGCCCGTCTTCTCTGGGAAGACGGGGCGTCTGTACAAACCCTCGAAGTTTTACTACTTCAAAAAAACAAGCTCTCCCTTTGACCACAGCCCTTGGATCTGTACCTGCCTAGATCGTCCCTCCCCCACGTGAAACAGGCAGAGCACACAGGTACCCCCGACCAACGCCGGCCAGCCGCTCTGGTAGACAGTTACGTCAGTTCTGTGTTACTCGTGGACAAAGGCATAGACTATCAGATCCTGCAAAGGATTTAGGAAACAGACGAGTTCTCCCTCCACCTTGAAAATAAAATACACTTCAGCGGATGCATGTCCTGAAATACTTCAGTTGGAAGTTCCTAAGAAGATGGTCCACTGGCAATCCCTTCTTCGTCAGCCTGTGCATCCAAAATTCTTCTCAAGGTAACATGAGTCCTTTTATTTTTTTAAACAGTCTTTCTTGCTGTAAGAACTCTTATAATGGAGCCTAGTCCTCCTACGGCTAACGCCTGTGGGGGCAGGAAAAGGAAAGGAGTCAAATGAGACCTGGCTGACCCAGGGGGAGCCCGGCTTGCTGGGGGACATGGGACCCATCACAGCTGCCTCCCCGAGCCCTCCTTAGAAATGCCAACAGGGCTCAGCACCAAGTCACCTTAAAGGGACCAAAGTGCCTGGCCTCCACAACAGGCGCACGGCTTGCTCAGTCCCTAAGTAGCACAGCCACCACCCCCTCCCCAAGCCCTAGTCACCTTCTGGCCGAGCAGGCCCGGCATGCCCAGCAACACGACCAAAGGCCACTGCAGCCCAGCACCGAGGCTGCCCAAGCGGCTGACCCCTCCGAACTCAACAGAGCCTCTGGGGAAGGGCGTGGTGTCAGCAGTAGCCTGGCGTGCGATCCTGACGAGCAAGCTCCCCGTAGCTCCACAAGGGGGAAGCTGGCTGGATGAAAGGCCTTGCTCTTGTAACGACCCGAGCAGAGGACAGGCACAGCTCTTCGTGCTTCCGGGGGCTGAAAGCCCTATTCAGTGAACATCAGGTTTCTGCCACTGCCCCCTCTGACCTGGTGAGGCCGAGGCCAGAGCAGGAAGCCCTGAGAGTCCACTGGAGGGCTCAGCCTGCATTCCATTCCTGTGGCCTGCCCGCCCCCCCACCGCCGCCACCCACCACCACAAAGAAGCTGCCTCCCTCCCAGCTGGGACTCCCTGTCCGTCTCACCATGCCACGTCACCTGTCCCCAGGACATGCCTGGCACAAATCAGCAGCTAAAGCAACTGGAACTCCCAGAACCAGTGAACCCCTACCAGGTGCTGCCACGGGAGAAGCGACCAGACGTCCCAGGTTGTTTAAGGTGTAGCCCCTTACTCTGCAACGCCGAGCACACTGTCCTGTGTTTGTCTCGGAACATCTGGCCTCCTGACGTGAACCCTGGGGCAGGGGCCAGGCGGGCACAGGCCACCTGTGCGGGCAGTGTGCTCACGTACCTTTTCATGCCACTGGAGTAACACTGCGCTGCTGTTTTCTGTGGGCTTCTCAAAGCCTTTATAAATGTACTTCATTAGCAAGTCAATGCCATTTCTGTCCAGCGACTGGACGGCCTGCTCAATCTCACTGCTCTTAAAGTTCGTGAGCACTTTCAGCACCACGCCCTGGGCTCGTTCCTGTGAAGCAGACACAAAGGGAGTGGCGCCCGGAGCCTACGCCCAGGCACACCCACGCCCTCCCAGACGGGCACAGAAATGCCGAACCGAGTGGTCAGAACTCTTAGAAACACTGCCCCGTTTCTCGTTTGTCTGGGACGGTTACGACCTAAGTGGCCGATAAGTTATTCCACTTCTCTGGGGGAGAGTAAGTGGTCTACGGCAGAGAAGCGTCCCTGCTCCTGAGGACACCTGCAAGGCTCAGGCTCCCCAAGATCCCAACCGTGGAGACCGATTTTCTTAACAGGTCCAAGAAGAGCTGCAGCTCCCCTCTGCATTCACCCCAGTAAGAGAGGGGCTGTTTCCCTCCACCTGAGAGGTGCAGCCGTGGCTTACGTCAAGATGCTATCACAAGACAGCAAAACCCCTGCTTCAGAGAGACCCCTTTCCCTGGAGCAAACTTTCGATAGCTTCTCAACAGTCGTGATATGATAAAGTAGGATCGTATCTTCTCAACTTTTGAAAAGGCAGGAAATCATAAAAGCACTAAATATCCTTACACAAGTAAAGCCTATTCGATAACCTTGAAAGCCAAACCACTGTTAAGTCCCACGGGGCAAGCTAATTTATAGTTTTGCTAAGCAGCAAGGGCTGGGTCGACTTCTCGCCCCAGGAAGCCCTGGGGAGGCGTGACTGTTTCTTTGGGGAGCTTTTACTATAAACGCAGACAGGCCTGATGGCAGGAGTGCCAGGAGGCTGCCATGGAAGCACTGCCCAGCGCCAACTCACTCCCTCAGGAGAGCCTCGCTGAGGCGGACGCACAACAGACGCCTGTGTGGAGCCCCGCGGAGCCCTCACTCAGCTGGGGACACAGACAGTCACGGTCACGGCCCCGGGCCCGGCAGCACCCGGCAAAGCCACAGCTGCACCCCCTTTACCTTCACGGCCTGATTCTTGGTGTTGACGGGAGAGTTCCGCAAGGCGGCGTGGAAGGCCCGAAGCATGTCCCCTGTGCATCACCACCGGTTAAGGACGGTTCAGCTCAAGCATGCCCACGCTTTTCTTAACAATCTCATTTCAAAAACAGCTTGAGAGAGAGGACTCAACATCCACATGCCCCCTCCCCTGCGCCCCACTGCAGATGTCAGGTGTGGCCAGAGCCCAGTGAGAGCAGCCTGTAGCTCCCCAGAGCCACACCCAGAGCAGAGGGCCCCTCTACTGTGCAAGGCCCCTCCTTCTGCCGCCCCCAAAACGCATTTGGACACGCCTTCCCTCCCACCCTAGAAGGCAGGAGCAGAGCAAGTGCCCTCTCAGGGTGACCCGCGATAGAGGCTGACTGAGCCCACTGGCACCTGCTCGGTCCTAGGCACCGGGTCTGCCCTGGGGCTCCTCACCACGCTGATGCGAGGCTGGCCCTCCCACTTGTTCGTTCTCAAAAGGGAAGGACGAAGGCACAAATGGAGATCTCCTAATGCTTAATCCAAAGTTTTATCGATGCCACTGCTAAAGAAATCAAGATGTCCTAAAATTGCTATCTTTCAAGACCCACCCGGGTCTGTGACATCCCAACTACTACTAAAAGGGAGATTAATCTAAAAGTTTTTCCCCAAAATACGAGTCAATCCCCACTTCCCTCAACCTCAGTTGCAATCCTAACACATTCTTTGCTGAGGTCTGAATACACAGCACTGACAAGAAAATGACAATCTGGGTTAGGTCCCCAAAGGTGACACCTATTTTAAACTGAATTACATCAGCCAACTTTCATTTCCTCATCTGAAACACTGGCTTCAGCCAAAAAGCTTCAAAAATAGAACAAGGAATGGCTTCTGCCCAATCAGGTCTCTACTCCTGGTTGTGCAGCGATACCTACGGGTGAACGGAGCCTCCGGAGCAAAGCCCCGTCCCTTCCTCCCTCGTGTGGGCTCCATCCTGACCGCGCTGGGCCCACACCACCCAACGGCCACACCCACTGAGCTCCCCATCCACCTTCTACAATGGAGAGGCAGCCCACCCCCTGTCGCTGCTGCCTTTGGAACTCCTTCTCCTCGGCCAGGCAAGGGCCAGTCTGGTATCAGCCACTGATAACTTCTACCTTGGCACTGTTTTCGGATTTGGCGTCCCAGAGCAATACACAGTCTCAGCGGCTTAGTAGGAAACGGAGGCCGGCTCTCCCCGCGAACCAGCGTGGCTGGCAAACAGAATCTTCGAGGGATGGATGGGGAAGGATAGGGTCCCTAGTACACGGGGGCAAAAAGTCACTGCTTTAGTTACCTCAGTAGTGCCAGTCTACCAAGCATTCGCCATAGGTGTTGATGGATACAGGCCCTTTAGCAGCTTGGGGAGAAGCGGGGAGCAGGGAGTGCACAGCATGTGTCAGGCTGGACCCCAGGTTCAGCTTACAGAACATGCGGTGGAGGCTGTGGACCGCTGCCCCTCATCTCTAGGTCAGGGTTTCTCAACCACAGCGCTTTTCACATTTCAGACCACACGGCCGGCGTGAAGTCTGTCTTGTGCGCTCGCTGCACTGTATTTAGCAGCAACCCTGGCCTCTGCCCACTAGATCCCAGCAGCGTCCCCCAAGTCGGGACAATCAATATGTCTCCAAACAGTGCCAGATTTCTTCAGGAGGAGGAGAGAGTGCAAAATTATTCAAAACCACTGCTTTGGACACACCCCTGTTCCTGAGACCAGAAGGTTCTTCAGTGAGGGAGAAAAGGAATGGATATTTAAACTCCCTACAAGGTCTCAGCTCCTGTGCCAGGTTTTCACCTGTCATCTCAATACTGCTACCAACACTCCGGGACAAGAATCCTTATTCTCATTTGAAAGGCAATGAATCTGAGGCTCAGAGAAGGAAAATGACTTCCCCAATGTCAAAAAGGTAAGCTGTCCAGCTGGTGTTCAAATCCAAGTGTGCCCAACTCCAAAGCTAAACTCTCTACCAAATCCCCTACTGTCGTTCTACCCAAAGACCCAAACTACAGTCCAGGACACTTGCTGCGTGCCCAGCACTGTAAAGCCTCTGCAAGGTTGTTGTGATGCTCCCATGGAACCTGTAAGGGCAGCCTTGTTCCCCTCCTGTTCACAGGAGAGGATGCTGAGGTTCGGACAGGGTATGAGGTCACGCAACTATAGCACAACAGAGTTAGGTCTGCATGGATACATGGCCCATGTTCTAGTTCATCGGAGTGATCTCCTATCATGACTCAATTCCCTATAGGACAGTAAGACAGGCCTCCTCCTCCCTACCTTCCCCACTCCAATTAATCAATCTCTATCCCTAATCCTCTGGCCTCTGTTCTAAGCTCCTAGCAGCCTACTCTATAGTTTAAATTCGGTGATCTAATATAAGTCCAATTCCTGGAACATGGTAGGGACTCAGAAAATACCAGTTCCTTCTTCCTCCCTCCCTGGGCTCCACATGTGCCAGGACTTCAGTTCTCGTTGTTAACCTCCCTTTCCCCAATCCCGAGGTAGACAGTCTATGGTAACAAGGTTTCTGACACTGTCACTAGTGGAGAAACGGCCACCAACTTGATATGCTAAACCTCAGCCTCCAATTAGCCTCAAGGAACCTGTCATTAGTCAGGGGATGTACCAAGAGACGACCTTCAACATGTATCTGTAGCACCAGGACCAAAACAGCAGATAACCAGACTCTGTTCTCCCCATCTGGGGATGGTCCTGGCCACAGACCCAACCCTGGAGCCTTTTTGGTACTGCTTGCCCATAAGCCATGTCCCGCACCAGACTGGAGAATCAATCTTCCCTCGTGAGGGTCCTTCTCATGACCCCATTTCGTCAATGGGGTAAGCAGGGTGGTCCTGATGGGGCAGGAAATACAAGGTTGAATCCCCACCTTTGAAAGCACATTCCTGTTCAAACAAAGTCTGGTTTTTGTTTCAAAGGCACACTGGAGGAACCCCGCAGGACTCCTCCCTAAGGTAGTCCTCAGGCCTGCCTTCCCAAGGTGAGTCAACTGATTAAACATCCAGAACCTGATTTATATACAGCATGAGCCTCCAACCCTGCCCTGGCAAGTGCGGGGGAGGGGCAGGCACTTCCTGTAACACCATTTGAATAGAGAAAAATCCTTCCTGTGAGAATAAGTTAGTTTCCTGTGCTCAAACTGCTAAGGGACCAAGCAGGCTGTGACAACCACCTCTATTTTTAATCCTGTTTTCTAAATGCCTGCCTTATGCGGCCACAAGAATAGTCATTTCCAGTCATGAGGTTCTACTTTTACATTTCACTTGGTGCTGTCTGGATTTTCTTAGCTCTCAACTACTAGTTCTTCCCGGCTTCCCGCACAAGAAGGCTATTTCAGGGAGGGAGCCAAAAGTGACTTCTTGAATGTGGCTGAGACCATCAAGCTCCACAGCCCAGGGTGTTCACAGAAAACCGAGAACAGGTGAAAAAGAGTGGCTTTAAGCGGGAGGTCAGACTCCTTCTGGGGTGGGAGGTGCACAATCTCTCACCTCAGGGCTGGACTAAGGCTCCAGCCTTCGCTCCCCCTTGGTTCCTTTCTACCCCTCAGCCATCCACCCACCGACCTTCATGTGCTGCTGCAAGCCGGCCCAAGAGGACTGTGCCCGGGAGCCTTCTAGGCCGCTCAATTACTCAGCGGGGCTCACCTCGGCCCCTCCCGCCCATCTAGCTCGAGAATGGCCCCATTTCCTGAAAGGGAGGGGTGGAGTGAAGGGGAGCCAAACGCACAGTCTGAGGGGATACGAAGACAGAGGGGGAGAAAAGAGGGCAGGCCTCGCGGTAGGGTGAGGAGCCTGCGGGGCTGCCAGGGTGTCGGACGTGCTTCTGGGGCTGGTGAGCCGGCGGGTCCAACCGGGGCTAGGCGCCGCGCTGAGGGAGGATCCGTGGGCCGGAGCCCGGGACAAGGGGAGCCCGGGACAAGGGGAGTGGGAAGACCGGGTGAGAGGAAAAGGGGGATACCCGCAGTAAGGGAACCTGGCCCGAGGGGGACCGGATGGGAAGGGACTTGGGAGACGGACCTCAGGGGCCCGGGGGTGAGAAGAGTACGGAGACCGGCCTGAGGGGCGCCCGGGCCGCCGCGCTGGGTAAGGATATTGCCGCAGAAGGCCGTCCACCTCGCTAGGGTCCGGGCCTGGCTCGCCCGCCGCCGCCGCCGCCTCCTCCTGCTCGTCCACGAATTTGTTCTCGTCAAACTCGTCGATGTCCACCCGACGGAAGCGCGAGGACAGCGTGTTCCGGGCCATGGCGGGGACTCGGCGCCCGCTCAGCCCGCTCCGCTCGGGGTCCGACCTCGGCTCTACCCAGTTCGGCACCGGCTCAGGCTCGGGGGCGGGAAGCGGCCGACCGGCGCCTCCTCCACCTCCTCCGCGCGCAGACGCCGCCGCCCGCCCACTTCCGGGCTACGCCGGAACCGGAAGTTCTGGTGGGCGGGAGGGGCGGGGCCTGGGGAGTGGCTGCAAGCGCTAGAGAATCCGCTTGATAATCAGCCTGACGGTGCCCAGTCGGACCCTGGTCTTTGGGAAGCCTCATTCTTGCGGTCTGAGGAGCGGGCACTCTGTCCCCGCGCAGGCCGAGCATCGTGGACATCATAACTGCGCTCGGCTTCCCTCCTGAATCCGAGGAGCTCCTGGTACTGGAAGGGACCTGCGCGGACACAGACGCGGACCCGGTGGGTCATCATTGCCCAGATTGAGGGTGCACGGGCCCCCAGGAGAAGGCTCCCGGCTCTGCTTGTCGAGTGCTGGGCAGACTTCTTTGAGAAAATAATCTTCGAGCTGAAGCCTGAGTAGTTCTTACAGCTCCAGGAGTGACGGGGTGTGGGACCCTAATTCTCGGATCTTAGGAAACTTGAACGCCACCACAGACCTCGGAGGAAGATGCCTCTGCCTTGTACACAGTGACTTTATTGTTAACGGACTGGGAGACTTTAAAGACGTTTAGAGTGTATCCAAAGTGCTGACAACACAAAATACTTGATTTTGGACCCGCGAGTGTAGTGGTCACCTGGACCTGGCGGGTCGGGGGGGCGGGGAGAGGAAGATGACCCTGTGGTCACCAACCTAACGGAAAGGGCAAGGTCCTGCGGGTTAAGAAGTCAGTTCTGGCTAGAGAGGCATATCCTGGTGGGAAACCGAATCCCCAGAGCTTGAGACGGGGAATGATGGGAGTGAGGGGACTAAGGGCAGAGTCAAGGACGACTCTAGTGCCAGGATTGAGTGCCTGGATAGTTGCTCGAGGGATTCTTTTTTTTTTTTTTAAGAGTTTATTTGACAGATGGAGATCACAAGTAGGCAGAGAGGCAGGCAGAGAGAGAGGAGGGGAAGCAGTCTCCCCGCTGAGCAGAGAGCCTGATGTGGGGCTGGATCCCAGGACCCTGGGATCATGACCTGAGCTGAAGGCAGAGGCTTTAACCTGCTGAGCCACCCAGGCGCCCCTGCTCGAGGGATTCTGTTAATAGGCCTTAACCTTAGATTAAATTGGGTCCTTTTTTCATACAATTGTACTTTTTTTTTTTTTTAAGATTTTGTTTTTAAGTAATCTCTACCCCCCAGCGTGGGACTGGAAATTACAGCCCCAGGATCAAGAGTCACTTGGTCTAATGACAGAGCCAGCCAGGTGCCGCTAATTGTACTTTGGCCTTTAATAAAGGCCAATAGTTACTGAAATATGACTCTTTTTTTTATATTTTATTTATTTATTTGAGAGAGACACAGTGAGAGAGAGCATGAGCGAGGAGAATGTCAGAGAGAGAAGCAGACTCCCCGTGGAGCTGGGAGCCCGATGCGGGACTCGATCCCGGGACTCCGGGGTCATGACCTGAGCCGAAGGCAGTCGTCCAACCAACTGAGCCACCCAGGCATCCCTATGACTCGTTTTTATTGTCCCAGATACTTTCCACTGAATTGTGTCTACAGATAAAAAAAATATTGCCAGATTATGATGCTACCTAATCTTGGGGGCTAAAGATACAGACTCTTAGCTGGGAAGGAGGTGCTGAGTAAAAGTCTCAGGGGTCCTAGAAACAAAGCCCACCTGCCTTTCAGCTCCATTTCATGACTCAGGCAGGCTACAAGACAGCAGAAGTTGATAATCCCCAGAACTTCCTGGTCAGAAGGAACTTTAAACCAGAAATGCTGGCACACCAGGGTGGCTCAGTCAGTTAACCAGCTGGCTGCCTTTGGCTCAGGTTGGGATCCAGCTCTGCACTGAGCTCCCTGCTCGGCAGAGAGCCTGCTTCTCCCTCTCCCTCTGCTCGCCGCTCTGCCTACTTGTGCTGTCAAATAAATAAATAAAATCTTTTAAAAAATAAAAAATAAATAAACCAGAAATACCCATTTTACAAGTAAGGATATAGCCTGTTCTGGTGAAAGCAATAATGACCCTACTTATGACTGTGGATCTCCCAGCCATGGAGGTAGAATTTTAAAAGTCTATGTCAGGGATGACTGCATGCTGAGGGTAATAAAACCACACAGTACCTGGCAGGACATTAGATAAAATGGTCAAGAGAGAGGTCCCTGAGGGGCACCTGGGTGGCTCAGTGGGTTAAGCCTCTACCTTCAGCTCAGGTCATAATCTCAGGGTCCTGGGTTTGAGCCCCGCGTCGGGCTCTCTGCTCAGTGGAGAGCCTGTTTCCCCCTCTCTCTCTCTGCCTGCCTCTCTGCCTGCTTGTGATCTCTGTCTGTCAAATAAATAATAAAATCTTAAAAAAGAGAGAGAGAGTTCCCTGAGGAGGTGACAATGATCAGGGACCTGAAAGAAGTGAAGGAGGGAGCGAAGCAAAAGCCAAGAGATTGGGCTGACCTGGTATATTCAAGAGACAGAAAGGTCATCCTGGAGTGCAAGAGTGAAAAGAGATGAGATGGAAGTGGGCTATAAAGAGGGTGCTATAAGGTTTTGTAGGCTGAGGAAAGGATGTGGTCTACCTCATGGGACAACACTGGAAATTCCAGGCAGTGACATGAGCTGACTTAAGTTGGAAAAGGGTCCCTTTAACAGCTGTCTTGAGAATATATGAGAATATAAGCCAATAGTAGAGAGACAGTTTAAAAGGTAACACCAGGAATGCTTGGGTGGCTCAGTTGGCTAAGCAGCTGCCTTCTGCTTGGGTCATGATGCCAGGGTCCTGGGATTGAGTCCCACATCAGGCTCAGCGGGGAGCCTCCCTCTGCCATCTGCTCCCCCTGCTTCTGCTCTCTCTCTCTCTGACAAATAAAATCTTTTAAAAAGTAAATAAAAGGTGACATCATCAGTTTAGGTGACAGGCAATGACAGCTTAGGCCAGGCAGTTGGCATTAAGAGTGGTGGGAATATGTTGAGTTATTTTGAAAGTAGAGGTTGCAGAATTTACTGGTGTGCTGGATATGGCATTGAGAGAAAACGGGAGTCGCAGATAACTTCCAAGTTTAGAAAGATGTGCACAGTCCTTAGCTCTAAAAGAACTATAAACATTTGGAAAGTATGACAGCAAAGTCTCTGCACTATTCAACTTCCTTTTAAGACTAATCCATGCCAGGATTGCCCTCTGTCTGCCCTCTCTTCCCCATACCCATCCACTTCTTGGAAGCCTGCCTCACCATGGTCTGTAGCAAGGCTCATTAATTCATTCATCCAACAAGCATCTATGTGTTGGGCCTGGAAACTAGATAAATCAGATGTCAGCCATGGTTCTACCAGGGAACTTCCAGGCTGGCTGTGGAGACAGACACATAAACATTTAACTCAGGATATCTGGGGCTAAAGAGAGGATTGCCCGTAAAGCTTGGGACATGGGGCACTTGGCTGGCTCAGCTGGAAGAGCACTACTCTTGATGTCAGGGTCGAGAGTTTGAGCACCATGAAAGATGCAGAAATTACTAAAAATAAAGGACAACAAAAGAAAAAGTTTGGGACAAAAGGGAAGTAGTATCCTGATTTAGTCCGATGGGCTAAGTACCATTTATAGAGCCCCATAAGGGAATGGAAGGCTTACTGGAACTTGACAGCAACAAGCGGGCAACCTGGCTTTCACTAAGCTCTAGGGTGTTGGTGCATCTTTGTTTACAGCAATGAAGTGACACTAGAGAGATTCGTGCTTGCTGGTTGAGGCAACAATGAAGCTGCTCAGTCAGAAAGCCTGAAGACTTTCCCTGCTTTGTGAATTTTCCTTTAACTTTCAGCATTCATTCCACTGGGCACATTATGAACTCAAGCCTTCATTCCACTGGGTGCATTAATACCAATGATATTTTGAGTGACTGTTAATACATTAGATCTTGTGCTCAGTTTTCCATGGTCCTAATCCTCAAAAATACCCGTTTCACAGGTGAGAAAACTGAGACTCAGAAAGGGGAAGGGATTTGCCAAGAGTCTCCGCGAGCACGAGGCAGCAGCAACCGAACGGTTGAAACCGAAACGGTTTGAAACCGAACGGTTTCACTAAAACAAAGGCTCTGAATGCTCTTTCCCCTGCCACAAGCTGCCTCCACTAGAACTGCCTCCCCAACCACTTCGGATTTTAAAAATTCTTCCAAGGTAGAAGCCATGTTAATTCATCTTTGAAAACCCTAACCCTAACCCTCATCCCCTCCACCCCTAGGGCACTGGCGCCCAGCTCGGAGCAGCAGACTGCGCATCCTGCAAGGTCTACCGAATGAATGAATGAACGAGTAAAGGACTAAAGGGAGGAATTCGAGTCCTCACTGTGCCATCTCCAGTAAGCAGCCGGTCACCCGGGCCTCTGTTTCCCCAAGCGCTCTGCTCAGGAGACGAGGCAGACCAGGGGAATCGCAGACTCGGCGCTCCTCCGGGCGGGGCTAAACCGGCTGTACCCAGGCGCTCCCGGAGGCGAGGCGGGTGGAGGCATCAGGGGCGGAGCTAGGGCCCCCTCGCTGCGGGGCCATTGGCCGCACCCGCCGCCACCCGGCAGTAGTCGTGGAGGTCAGCCCCGCCCCTTCCTCTTTCCCTCGGCCTCTTTCCGGCGGCGGCGGCTGTGGCAGGTCGTGCAGAAATGGTGAGGGCGGTGGAATCGGGTGCCATCCGCGCGCTGTGGGGCTCGGGTCCTGGGGTGGGGAACTCGAGGTGAGCACTGGGGTCCCATCTGCCAGCCGGGCTTGTAAGGCGCCATGCGGAGTGGCCTCGTGCCGCCACAGCCGGTCTCCCGCCCTCTCCCCTTGCTGGGTTGGGCCCGCGCTCCCGGCGCCTCCGTCTTCCAGTCTGCGGAATGGGGGTAGCGGCTCAGCCTCGCGGCAGACCTGGGTGAAGGCGGGCCCGCCGGGGCGTCGGTCACCCTGCCCAAGGCACAGCCTCGGCGAGGGAAGCTGGCCCTGGCGCGCCCTCTTGGGGCTGTCAGGCCAGGGAGGGTGGCTGCTGAGGGGGGTTGGGGGAGGGAGGCGGCCCTATAGGGTGGTGTTTGAAGCACACCTGTACTTGCTTTCAGGCCAAGATTAAGGCTCGAGACCTTCGCGGCAAGAAGAAGGAGGAGCTGCTTAAACAGCTGGAAGACCTGAAGGTGGAGCTGTCCCAACTGCGCGTCGCCAAAGTGACAGGCGGCGCAGCTTCCAAGCTCTCCAAGATGTGAGTGCAGGCCGGTTCTCTGGGTGTGGGGCACACCTGTTCATCCGAAGCATGTGTGGGTTTTCGAGGCTCTCTAAAGGCAGCGTCGGATTAGGTGATCATTGAGCGGACGCGTGGGTGGGAATGTCACGTCCGTCCTACCAGCCTCCCCAGGCTCCCCTTGCTGGCACCCAGCCGCATGGGACACCGCTGTCTGATTGACCTCTTGTCTGCCTTGGACCATTTTGCCCTTCTGCCTGGAGTGCCCTTGCTCAGCTTCTCTGTGACGGGAGAAGGAACAGATTGTCCCTCCAGACCCTTTTTCAGGCTGCCTGGAAAAATCTACCTGGACCCTTTTTTAACCACCTTCCACCAGCAGTTGATTTTTTTCCCCCTCACTTGGTAGGTGGGTGCCTTGGGCCCACCCCTCCCTTGAGTTGTAGTTAACTTACTGATTTACACGGATCAAGAATCAGGGCTTGTGGGGCGCCTGGGCGGCTCAGTGGCTTAAAGTCTCTGCCTTCGGCTCAGGTCATGATCCCAGGGTCCTGGAATCAAGCCCCACATCGGGCTCTCTGCTCAGCAGGGAGCCTGCTTACACACATACACACACACACACCCCGCCTGCTTCTCTGCCTACTTGTGATCTCTGTCAAGTAAAGAAATAAAATCCTTATAAAAAAAAAAAAAATCAGGGCTTGTGAAAGGGATGTGGGTTTGGAGACTGCTGAACTGGGCACACGTTTTCTTTTGCCACATCCTACCTAACGTGTGCTGCCTCACCACCCAGTTTCTCTTTTGTTCTGTTTTGTGTTCCATCTTCTATAAAATGGGGCCCCCAGCAACCAATCTCTGGTGCTGGGAGGGGGTTGGATGAGTTGGGGAACACACAGGTTGCATGCTGAATGCTGACTGTGTTTACCAGCTGTTTAACCCAGTGGCCCTCTCTCATCCCCCACCAGGACCCCAATTCAGCCTGACTCCCAGCCTGTTCTTGTGTTCCTCCTTTCCCCTCATCGCGTTTCTGCAATGTCAAACGTCTTGTTTTTCCCTCCCAAATGGCCACTCCTGTGACTCCTGAGTCTGGTCACACAGCTGGTGGCAGGATTTCCCATAGCTTATTCATGTCTGCACTGGTTAGGTCTTCATAGCTCTGAGTGTGTGTGGCCTGGGGTGGAAGATCTTTCCTGATCTACCCTCCACTTCTCAATGAATACTTCATACATTCTCAGAACCCTTCCCTGTCCTACTTGTCCCTACTTGTAAGATGCCCACCTCCTAGAGTCTTCGGGCCTTAACCCCCAAAACACAGGGTTAGGTACCTCCTGGGTAATTATGGATGAGCTGGTGGGGAATCCAGGACATCTGGTCAGGTCCTGAATAAGATGCCTTGGAGAGGAGGGAGGGGGGCGGCAGCATTGTATGTCTCCACCACCTTCACTGATGTCTCTGTGTTTTGCAGCCGAGTTGTTCGCAAATCCATCGCCCGTGTTCTCACAGTCATCAACCAGACGCAGAAAGAGAACCTCAGGAAATTCTACAAGGTGAGTCTGGGCTGGGGGAGTTAGAAGCTTAGCTGCAGGCAGCAAAGTTTCAGCCCTCCCTTGGCCAGAAGGGTAGTATAAAGAGCTTCTGCTGGGATGCATGGGAATGGGCTTTTTTGCCTTTTAACCAGCGTCTTGCCACTGGCATGGCTCGCAGACTGCATATCCTCAGGGCTGCAGTTGTCGGGGTACCGACAGTGTGGTAAGAGTGTGGCTGGAGTTTGGGTTTGGAATTCATCTTCACCAGCTGAGTGGATTTGGGCAGTCTGTGAGGATTACCTTTAAATGTTTCAAATTGTTTTACCATCACTGTGTCAGTCACTTTCAAGCACCTGATACTCTCATTTTTCAGATGGGACCTCAAGGTGTAGAGAGGTTAAATTGCCCAGGTCACCTATAGTTAATGGAGTGATTGGGTCAATGTTCCAAACCATGTCTTAGGGAGGGGTGGATTGAGTGCTTCTGGGAGATTTTTACCACCATTTTCTGATCTTGTCCGTAATACTGGTGTTACCAGGGCTTAAGTAGTGAAGCAGAACCACTGAAAGACTTCATATGTGTGAGTACATGCATCTGATTTATTACAAAGAATTGGCCTTTGTGATTTTGGGGGCTGGCTAATAAGCCCAGAATCAGTAGGCCTGGCTGTCAGGAAGGGAAGTTCATGGCAGGCCAGGACTAAGACGACACAGTTGAAGCTGCTGTTCTCAGGTGGGATTTCTTGGGGGAGAACCTCTGCCCTGCATTAAAGGCCTTTGAGCTGATCGAAACAAGCCTGCTAAATCACCTGGGATAATCTCTCTCAAAGTCGGTTGATTAGGGGCTTTGAGTACATCTGCAAAATGGCTTCACGTCAACATCCCAGTTAGTGTTTGACTAGTTGGAGGCTTTCACTTGTCAAAAAAGGCCACCGTGTTGGGCCTAGGCTAGCTGCCTAGGGGACTCTAGCATGTACTGTTGGGCGGGCGTTGGGGGGGGGGTTGCCGTCATCCCTGGATGTGTGTATATTTGTGTGTGGGAGCGTCTTCCTGAGAATTGGGCTTGAAACTCTGATCAGGCTCTGTGGGCACCGCAGAGGTGGTCGTCAGGAAGAATTGTCTTCTTCCAGTGAGTGCAGCCCCTGCCAGGCAGCACTCAGGGCCATAAAGATGAGGCCTCTGCCCTCTGGTAGTTCTGTCCCATAGACTTTCTGCGGTGCTCGAAATGCTCTGTGTCTGCACTGTCCGGTACAGTAACCTCTGGCCACACACGGCTGTGGTGGCTGAAGACCTGGGTTTGTAATGTGGACCGTATGTGTGGCTAGTGCCTCGTCTGGTGGACAGCAGAGTTCTGAGGGCTCAGTCTGAAATGGATGAGGCCCTTGCCTGTGCTGCCGGTAATGGGGATATCGGTGGACAAAGACTAGCTTCCAAACCCCCACTTCAGAGCTTACCCTCATCTGTGCAGCTGGTTTCTGCAGCTCTCTGCCCTGAGGCTGTCACCCCTGTCCTGTGCCTCCGTCTCTGAGCTATTGGCAGTTTCCAGAAAGCACCTGAGCTGCCATCCCTTGGAGCTTTTGTGCACGCTGTTTTCTCCCCCTTGGAAGTGGTATTCACCAAATTGCTTGCTTTCCAGGCTGTTGCTGGTCATTAGGTGAAACCTTAATCTCTTTCCTCCTCCCCAGTGGTGGGCCCCCTGTTAGCTGTTCAGTCTTTCCCACTGGGCTGGGAGCTCCTTGAGCAGGGACCAGGTCTGATTCACACTAAGGCAGTTCCCCCTACAGGGTCTCAGTCCCCTGCGGGGCTGGGTGTAGCACACCTCCTCACTCAGGTCTACAGAGTAACCTCCGCACCCCAGTGGCCTCCCTCAGTCACTTCCGGCATCCTCCCCATGCTCCCCAGCAGCTCAGTTCCAGCCTTAGGGGCTTCCTTTGCTGCCACAGTAGCTCCTAAACCCTGGTGCTCAGACTCCCCCTGCTCTCCGGTCACCCAGGGTAAGAAGTACAAGCCCCTGGATCTGCGGCCCAAGAAGACGCGTGCCATGCGCCGGCGGCTGAACAAGCATGAGGAGAACCTGAAGACCAAGAAGCAACAGCGGAAGGAGCGGCTCTACCCGCTGCGGAAATACGCGGTCAAAGCCTGAGCACTGGCGCCAATAAAACAGACAAACTGGCTGGTGTTGCTTTGTGTTTGCGGGCGTTTTGAGTACCCATGCTGGAGAGGTGGGCTGCTGTGCCCCGGTGTGGGGGCGTGACAGTCCTGGCCGCGGGGATCTGGTGGGGGCTCCGTTGTGGTTGGTCTGGGCGCTGTGGTGTGGCGGTCCGCTCCCTGTCCTTTCATGAGTTCATCCCGCCAGCTTGCGCGCGCCCCAGGCAGGCAGAGGCAGGCTTCAGATCTGAGAGCCACCTGTGGTGATGTTACATCCCAGAGGCTCTGCGTGATTTGATAGAGCAGTGCACTTGGCATCTCGCTTAGTCAGCAGCTCCAGACACTAAGAGTTTCCCATCTGGGGTGAAGACGCAAGCATGGGCCACATCCAGGACTCCCTGCCAAAAGCATTTCGCTTTCAGGGTCCATGTGGTGCCTGCCCCCAGCCTCCCCCTGGCAGGCCTTTTACTGCACCTTTGGGTGCTACGCCCACAGGCCTTACCTTCAGGGTCTCAATGCATTTTCCTGTGTTGCAGTCCCAGACTTTGACCTGGAAATAAAAACAAGCAGAAGGGTGGGGAGACCTCACCCCGTAAGTCTGACGTCCTTGAAATCACTTTGGGGTGAGTCCTAGCCAACCTCTTAACCTTGTGGCATGGGTTTTGTTCTCTGCGGTGTATTTAACATGCTCAGCATATCTGATGTAAAAATTCAGGGCAGTGCAGTGCAGTTTTCTTTTCCCTGAAGCTGTGATGAGTCTTAAAAATGCCAATGCCAAGGGCAGCTGGGTGGTACAGTTGGTCAAGTCTTTGATTCTTGGTTTTGGCTCAGGTCATGATCTCAGTCATGAGTTTGAGCCCTGCACTGGGCTGAGCAGGGAGTCTGCTTAAGATACTCTCTGTCTCTCTCTCTCAGCTTCCGCCCCTCCCTCTCCCGTACACACTCTCAAAGTGGGGAGGCACCAGGATGGCTTAGTGTGTTAAGCAACTGCCCTTGGCTCAGGTCATGATCCCAGGATCAGGCCCCACATTGGCCTTCTTCTCAGTGTGGGGAATCTGATGCTCCCTCTGGGCACTCTCGAAATCTCTAAAAAAGAAAAAGTCATTGCCACTGGCATTTGGGCCAGCACAAACCTTAGTGCCAGGCCATAGGTACAGAAGTGGTTGGCAGCTGGGTTCTGCCCGTGGACCCCTCCCATTTAGGGCAAATAGGATACGGACATTTCTCAACGGCTGAGGAAGAACGTCTTGCTGAAGGAAGGTGTTGGGATAGGCGTTCGCCAGGAGGATGGGCCTGGCGGGGTGGGCTCACCGTACGGGAGTAACCGGCGCTGGCCAGCTGTGACTCATCAGGGGAGAAAGCTACGCTCTTCACCCACGTAACATGGCCCTTGAGCTGAGCAAGCAGGCTTCTGCTGGAGGGCTTCCAGATGTGGATAGTCTTATCCCAGGAGCCAGAAGCCTGCACAGCAGACAGCTCTGAGCCCGTGGGTCTGGAGCCAGCAGGGGACCAGCCCAGAACCCAGGGAATCGCAGCTCACCAGGAGGCCAGATGCCGAGTAGCACAGGCAGCTGATGTTACCACTGTGGCCCTCCAGCTTGTGGGGGAAGCTCACGGGGGTCTCCGTCCGCAGGTCCCAGATGCAAATAGTGGAGTCCCAGGAGCCAGTGGCCTGCAGACAGCTGCTGTGAGCATGAACCAGCTAACCCGTGCCCACCATTGTGCTTCCTAGGTAGCCAGACTCCGAGAAAGGCCTTCTGAGCCCTGCTGAGTTTCCCATCTTACAGATGAGGAAACAGGCTCAGTAGAGCGGTCACTCAAGGTCTGGGATTCTAACCACGGCTCCGCCCCAGGTGGGAAAGTGGGTATGGGCTCCAGGTCCCTTGCGGTGGGCTGGGGCAGAGGTGGTGTGGCTCACCAGGAAGTCTGAGCTGGGTGCGAAGTCACTGCTCTGGATGGCGTCTTGGTGCCCTCCCAAGTGGCGCAGCATCTGGCCAGACTGCAGGAGAGGGAGAGCCCTGAGCCTTGGAGGGCAGCCCAGAAGGCTTGTGCCAGATTCTAGGCCTCAGATGGGTCAGATCAGGCCCTCCTTGCGGGCTGCATGGGTAAGGTGATGACACAGGGTCTGGGGAGACTACCTGAGCCTTGACAGGAGAGGAGGCCAGGCCAGGCCAGGTCAACCTCATGGGGAGATGGATTGCCAGCTATGGGCGTGGGCAGTAGGGAAGATGGAGCGACCTTTCTGGGGGCACTGTTGGGGGTGGGGTGTGTCTCCTCCTGGTCCCAGGCCCCACCCTGGCCAGCCTTCCACACACCTGCACTTCCCAGAGCATCACCCGCTTGTCCCAGCCACCCGACGCCAGCTGCTTTGAGTCAGGGCTGAAGCTGACCGTCTCCACACTCCGCTGGTGACCTGCAGATACGAAGTTGGAGAGGGGTCACGGTGGAACGGGACACAACAAGATCTAAAAAGGAACCCAGGCCTGGCTGCTTGGCCGTCCCGTCCCGCTTACCCTTTAGGACATGCAGACACTTAGCTTCTGCTGCATCCCACAGGCGGATGGTACAGTCACAGGAGGTAGTGGCAAAACGGCGGCCATCAGGGGAGAAGCGGCAGAACTTCACGGGACCTGGGTAGGCAGCCGCCGTCGGGAACGGGGTGCCGCCCTCCTCTCCAGCCCCTGCTAATGCCCAGCCTTACCACCTGCTTGCCTTCTCACTCCCTTCTAACCCTCTCACCCTTCAGCTACCTGGCAAGCCAAGCTTCCACGGCTTCACCTAGAACACCCCAACCCTAATTTGCCCATTTGTAAAATCAATACCAAAAGCAAATGCAGGGACTTCCCAGTAACTTTTTGAGAGCCCACCCTGGGTTCAGAGTTCCAGCACTGGACTTCCTGTATTATTAGCATGAGTCAGTCTGCCCTGGAATCACCAGATTTTTTTCTTGTCTCAATAATAATTACAGTAGTTATATCTACTGGGTCCTTATTAGGTGCTAGACACTTCGCTTGAATTATCTCGTCCCATAGGGTAGCAACTATCTCTAAAGAAAAGGAAATAGAGGCTTAGGTGACACAACTTATGATCTCAGTCAAAAAAAAGTTTCATATACATGAAACCTTGAGGGACGTTATGCCAAGTGAAGTAAGCAAGTCACAAAGAGGAATACTGAACGATTCCACTTACACAAGGTACCTAGAGTAAATTCACTGAGACAAAGCGTGGTTGTCGCCAGGGTCTAAAACAATACCAATTGTTTAATGGGTATAGAGTTTACAGTTTGCAAGATGAGTTCTGGAGACCAGTTGCATAACGAACATACTTAACACTACTGAACTGTGCATTTAAGAATGGTTAAGACGGTAAATATGTATATCTTTAAACAATTTTTAGAACAATAGTAGAGTTGGGGCACCTGGCTGGCTCAATCAGTAGAGCATGAGACTCTTGATCTCAGGGTCATGCATTCCAGCCCCATGTTGGGTGTAGAGATTAAAATATTAAAAACAAACAAAAAAAATAGGATCTGAGTCCAGGTCTGTTGGCATCAAAGTTCCGAGGGACCGTGTCCTGTGTCCTTTCCCTACTGCTCCAGCCCTGCCCAGACTGTCTTGTCCGAATGCCCAGGTCAGATGTCAGAGGTCACTGTGATAGGCTCTACAGAATGCCAGACAGAACCACAGGCCTTCGCATCCACATCCAGCCTGAGGAGCCCCACCTGCATGGCCACTCAGCCTCCACAGCAGCTGCCCGCTCTGGGTCTCCCAGCCATACACACAGCCATCCTCAGATGCTGTCAGCAGCCTCTGGCCATCGGGAGAGAAGGCAGAGGAGTTGACCTGGAAGGAGAGCACAGAAGTAGCTCCTGCCTGGGGCAAGAAACACCTGTCAGCTTACCCTGACCTTAGACTCCAGGAACAGCCCCAAACACTGCCCCAGGAGCCCCGGGTGGGAGCTTGGACTTCAGGCTTCCCTCTACAACCAGAGCTCAGAATGCCAGAACCACTCTTGCAATCCGAGGCAAGAACTTGGAGCCCTCTCTAGAATTCTGTAAAACCTGAGCCCGCAGCTCAGAGCCCTCACTGAAAGTAGAGGCTGGAGCCTTTTCTAGGAGCAGAGCCAAGAGCCCATTCTAGAGATGGAGCCTAGACCTAGGAGTTGAAGACCTACTCTAAACCATGAGTTCACTTTAAAGCCAAAGTCAAAAGAACACTGGAGTCGGCCAAGAGTTTGAGCCCTCAAGAACCAGAGCTTAGAATCTGGAGCTGGGGGCCAGAGAAGCCAAGGCAGAATCAGGAACCACTTTAGACCCAAAGACAGGAGCTGAGAGTCAGCAGAGCCCTACTGGACCTCACCTCCCCACGGTGCCTGCTGAAGAATTTCACTCTCTCCACGGCCAGCGGCCCTGGGGCCCCGCTGTTCATGGGTCCCAGGCCGCCCGGCCCGGTGGGCTCTCTCCCAGGCGGGCGCTGGTCCGGCCTGCAGCCCTCACTTGGGACAGGGTAAGGGGGATGGGAGAAGTTGTGTACAAGCGGTCTCCATGGCAATCAGGGTGGGGTGCGCAACCGCCTCAGAGTCTCTGCGAAGCCAAGAGGACAGGTTGGGAGAGACGGCTCTCAGCTACTGGGAGGTGGGGCGCAACGGACAGAACCTCCGGGCGGCCCGGATTAGGGATTTACACGCAGGCCACCACCGCCAGCCCGACCTTGGGCAGCTCGGATCGCGGGGCCAGACGACGCGCACGGCGGCCGCTAGAGGGCACGCCAGCCCCAAACACTGCGTGCCTGAACCCGCGCACAGAGGCGAGTCATTCGCCTAGGGCTCCCAGACCCCTTTGAGAGGAGCCAGTTTCCCCATGTGCGCAATGGGGTTGTACATTCCCGCCCCCCAGGGACTGCAGGCTTGAGCCAAGAACAAGGCCTGGCACGTGGGGTAGGTGCCCAGGAGAACCCACCCTGGTGCCAGGACCTCTTTCCTTCTGGAGTGTCCAGTACTGAGGCTGAACAGCTCCCATGGAGGGGGCTGGAACAGATACCCAGCTCTGCCCTGCTGAATGTGTGTGTGTGGCCGGGGCGGGGGGGGGGGGGGGGGGCGGGGGGGGGGGGGGGTGTGTGTGTCAGAGGTAGTGTGTGTAAAGCACAGGGCATGAGAAAGTGGGGTCGCTTGCTAACATCTTGGCAGCACAAAATGTGGCATCCGAGGGTGTGGAGATGGTGAGGAGGCTCCAGGAGCTGTCGAGTTCCTTGCTGGATAGTTGAAGCTGATACCAGACAAGAATGGGATTTGGTTTCAATGTTCATTTTACAGATGAGGGAACGGAAGCTCCACAAGGTGGTGTGGGCCGGGGGGGGGGGGGGGGGACTTGCCCAAGGCCACTCAGGCAATAGGAAAGGAACTAAGACTTAGCCCTGTCTGACTGTCTGACTTTGTGGGCCTGTAGGACCATCTGCCATGAATTCCAGGAGCTTCAAGCAGATGCCAAGGTCCCTAACTCCTGGTACATCTGGGAAACTGAGGCCCTGAAGGGGCATATGTGGCCCAGTCATCCAGCACCTCTATGGCAGAGCTGGGCCCAGTCCCTCCAATGGGCCAGGGATGGAACAGAGACACCCTCCAACGGGCCAGGGATGGGATAGAGACATCCTCCCCGCCACTGTCCAGTGGATTCCAGGCTCCCTGGAGGCAGAGAGGTGGGGGAGCTGGGCTTTGGGAGCTTCAAACTCAAGGGTTCCCAGCCATGACTCACACCCCTTCACACACCCCCACACCCCCACCCCGACCTCTTTACCAGACTCTTCTCACGAGATCCACTGTGCTCTTGCTCTATTTTAGGTCCCAGACAGTCAGGCGGGAGAAGGGGCGACAATGGTGGCTTTGAGGCGGCACCACCCGCATCCTAACTCCAAAAGGGCCCAGGTCACTGAGTTGGGCCTGTAAGGCCACTACCTCATCCCCAGACATGGGTGCATACACAGCTCCCCAGAGCTGTCTGGATCCTGGGCCCTCTCCCCTCCCTCTGCGCAGGCAACCCTGCCCCCGAGTCCATGCCCCATCTGGCATTTCCCCAGCCAACTGGCTGCTCCTGCTCTACCTGGAGGGCCCAAAACCACCTAACCTAGTCCAGCCCATCACTCCCAGAGCACTGAGAACAGACCTTGGCCACCAGCCCAGGGACTACTCAGCTGGTAGAGCTGGAGCTCAGGTTAAAATCTTTTTTTTTTGGTTGGGGGGGCACCACCACTGGGGGTGGCTCAGTCAGCTAACCATCTGACTCTTTTTTTGGCTCAGGTCATGATCTCAGGGTCGTGAGAGGCCTCATGTCCGGCTCCATGCTGGGCATGGGGCCTGTTTAAGATTCTCTCCCTGTCTCACTGCCTGCCCCTCCCCCTACTCATGCTCTCTCTCTTAAAAAAAAAAAAGAAAAAAAAAGATTTTATTTATTTGACAGAGCAGGAGAGCACAAGCAGGGAGGAGGGGCAAAGGGAGGGTGGGGAGAAGTTGTAAGGGTCAATTCCAGGGTCCTGGGATCATGATCTGAGCCGAAGGCAGACATTTAACGGACTGAGCCACCCAGGCCCCCCCACCGATTCTTTTTTTAAAGTAAGCTCTAGGCCCACCTTGGTGCCTGAACTATTCACGACCTGAAGATCAAGAGTCACATGCTCTACTGACTGAGCCAGCCCCCAGGATTAAAACCTTTTTGCTTGACAGCGGAGTTTTGGCTGAAACTACCCACCATGAATTCCAGGGGCCTCAGGAGCCAAAGCATATCCACCTCTCCTGCCACATCCTATCCCTGTCCGCTGCCCTCCCACCCCCATCTTGCTCCCCAAACTCAGCTACAAGGGCCCTTTTTCCCATCCCTCCAGCTTTTCTCCCAACCTGGGCCTGTGTACACAGGGCTCCCCATCCTCTTGGCCTGATGCTTGGGCTCTAGCTCAAATATCACTTTTCCAGGGCGCCTTCCCTTGCCCATCCCCCAGTCTAAGTCAGAGCTCCTGCCCCAGAGATGGGCATTAGAGCCACCGGTCTGGGTTAAACTCGAGTTCTGCCACTCTAGCTCTGCATACCAGGCAAGTCACCTGATTACTCAGGGCCCTGTTTCCTCAACTGTAAAATGAGCACTGTCACAGTGTTTGTCTTCTAAGAAATCAGTGAGATGGTGCTAGCAAGGGCTCCTGGCAAGCAGTAAGCCCTCAGAGAAGTGGGAGAGCTTGTGACAGCCACAAGCCTAAAATCCAAACATGACTCTCTGAATGTCCTTTGCCAGGCTCACCCAAGCAGCCCGCAGCGGGGGATACCTCACAACGTGGAAAGAACCTAGTGCCCCAGGGCAGTCCAACTCCATGCCCAGTGGAGGCTGAGGGTCTGGGCAGAGGGTTTGGTCCGTGGTGGGGGAAGGGAGGGCGTGAGTGGTGGATCATGGTCACCATGGCAGCAGAAGTATTTCACTGGCCCAGGTTCTGCCCTTGGGATTGGGAGAGTCTGATTCTAACCTCTCCAAAAGGGTCCTCGAGGATGTTTGCCATCCCTTTTGCCACCCCTAGACTATCTCTTCCTTCTCAGGGAGCCTGCCACATTCTCTCCCCAGCCCAGATTGTCCGGGGTGGGGTGGGGGACAGGTTTTGCTGGATTTTTCTACTCTCACTTTGACTCTTTTTTTAATTATCATTTTTAAAAAGGGTTTTATTTATTTATTTGACAGAGACACAGCAAGAGAGGGAACATAAGCATGGGGAGTGGGAGAGGGAGAATCAGGCTTCCTGCAGAGCAGGGAGCCCGATGTGGGGCTCAATCCCAGGACCCTGGGATCATGACCTGAGCTGAAGACAGACACTTAACGGCTGAGCCACCTAGGCACCCCTCACTTTGAGTCTTGAAGGTGACCCATGGTCCTGGGACAAGCCTTGCCTCTCTTCTTTTTCTCAAAATACCTGCCTTCCCACGCCCCTTGGTTCCCTCTCAAACTGCCATGAGTACACAGCCACTTGAAAGATGAAACTGGAAATTCAGAGAGTGAAATTACTTGCTCAAGATCACACAGCCAGAAAGTGGTAAACCTGGGGTGCCTGCGTGGCTCAGTTGGTTAAATGTCTGCCTTCAGCTCAGATCATGATCTCAGGGTCCTGGGATCGAGCCTTGCATTGGGCTCCCTGCTCCACTGGGAATCGGCTTCTCCTTCTCCCTCCCCCTGCTCATTCTTTCTCTCTCTCTCACTCATTCTCAAATAAATAAATAAAATCTTAGGGGAAAAAAATGAGTAAAGCTTAGATTCTGATCCATATCGATAACCCCCAAGGCCTTGGCTCATTCCATGCACCAGACACTCTTTCAATATAGCTTGGGGAAGTTGGGGTATGAGCCCCCGTCCGCCCCCAACACGTAGCCCACTCTTCTGTGAATGGGACCTCACTACCCCTCAGGATAACCTATCCCATCACAGGAAACGCCCACTATTTTTTTTTTTTTTAAGATTTTATTTACTTGACAGAGATCACAAGTAGGCAGAGAGGCAGGCAGAGAAGAGAGGGGGAAGCAGGCTCCCCGCCGAGCAGAGGGCCCGATGCAGGGCTTGATCCCAGGACCCTGAGATCATGACCTGAGCCAAAGGCAGCAGCTCAACCCACTGAGCCACCCAGACGTCCCCCACTATTTTTTTTTTAAAAGATCTTATTTATTTATCCAACAGAGAGAGAGAGAGAGAGACAGCGAGAGAGGGAACATAAGCGGGGGGAGCGGGAGAGGGAGAAGCAGGCTTCCCGAAGAGCAGGGAGCCTGATGCGGGGCCTGATCCCAGTACCCTGGGATCGTGACCTGAGCTGAAGGCAGACACTTAATGACTGAACCACCCAGATGCCCCCAGGAAACTCCCACTGTTGGAAAGTCTTGGGTGAGTCAGAATCTGCCTCATACTGTCCAACAGAGTAGGAGCTAGGCCCAGCACATATCCCTGCAATTCCAGTCCAGGGACACAGCCAGCTAGCTCTGAAAGGCTACAAACAATCCAAATGGTCAAAAACTGTAGAAATAGATGATTGTATAGCCAAACCATGACAGCTACCCCACCAGGGACGTGAACAACACATAGCTCTGATATCGATGCAACGTAGCGGAGGGTGCTCTAGACATGGTCCCATCGTATACAAATTAAGACATGCCGAAGGCAACCCTCCATTACTCAGGCATACATCCACGGTACTGAAACTTTAAGAAAAGCAGGGAATGACAAACTTCCAAATTGCAAACTTCCAGAGTGGTTAACTATGAGGAGAAGATGGGAGGGGACACAGAGGGCCTGGAACAGTCCTCGTTCCTGGTGGTAATTCTGGCTCAGAGCTGGGCCATGGGCATCCAGGTGTTTGTTGAGTTGGTCTCTAATACTCTGCCCTGCCTATCTGGCCCCTGTCCACCCCTCCTGCCCACTTCTGGCTTCCTCACCTCCTCCTCCATCCCTTGTCTCCACCACCCGTGGTCCTGAGCAGCTTAGGGCATCACGCAATGCCAGGGTTGGGATGCGCTTTCCCACAGTGCCCCAGGAAACAGAGAAGGCTGTTTTGTATCGAAAGCCAGCAGAGCAAAGGTGGAAAGTCAGATGGCGCTGGTTCCTGCCAGCTTTCCAGCTCCCAGCACTGGTCCCCAAGGCTGCCAGCCTAAACTGCTCCAATTTCCTCAAAGTTCTGTTTTTGCCGAGTCAGCTCCAGTGTGGTTTTTGTTGTTGTTGTTGTTGTTATTGTTGTGTGTTGGTTTTGTTTTCTGTTGACTTGCCTCCCAAAGTGCTTCGGCTAAAGCATCTCTGTGGTCTTCACAGCTGGTCCCCTATGATTGTATCTTTGGGGCTTCTCCGGACTTCCCCTGCAGTTACTTGCACACAGGGTTCCTAGCTCTCCAGGTGGGAGCAACACCGGAGCCACCTTTACTGGACTGCACTGCCGTTGTTATTGTCACTCCTACTAAAGTATGGGGACCAGACCTGGAAACATGCTCTCTGTGTATGGGCCAACAAGCGCCAAGTTGAAAGGCCCTGTCATTTCCAGTTTTCTAGACAATCTCTACCAATGCAGCCTGCATTACTGGAGGCATTTGTCTTTTCAACAGCTGCATTATTCTGGTGACTCAACGAATTTGCAGGGAGGGCTTTTTCCTACAAAGCACTGTCCAGCCAACTCTCCCTTCCCTATATGGTACTTGCACAATGGATTCATCGGGAACACGCACAATGTTATGATATGTTGATTAGGTGTCATCCTCTTGGATCCGAACCAGCTATCTAGTCCTGAAAGCATTCTTAAGTCTGGCTTCTATTGCACAAAACGTTGATTCCGCCACTGTGGCAGCTGCGAATGTTATGAGCAGGTCTTCCGTGTTCCAAATTCAAACTGTGAAAATGATGATCAATGGGAAATGCTACAGACAGAGCCCTGTGGCCTACCACTGGAGATTTCCACTGATTCTGCTTTGTTTTTTGTTTTTTTTTTGCACCCATCCGCACCCATCCATGCTCATGAATCATGAACTAACTGTGCGGTGAAGGAGGGCCCACTCCCTTAGGGGCAGATCTGGGTAGGGAGGAGAGCAATGAGCTCCTACTTCAAGCCTGGCTCTCTGGTTGCAAAGAACAGAAAGCATCCATGGCCCAGAGACCATATGGGAAGGGGCTGGGGGGAATCAGCGATGAGAAAGACAGCAATACCTCCATGCTAGGGAACGACAGGATGCAAGGCAGTTTAGCCAGTGCGCCCCAAAGCTCGCAGGAGCCTTGGGCAGCATATGATTGGCCCAGCATGGATCACGTGCACGGTGGGGCGGGACACATTGATTGGCACTCCTGGTATGATCCGGGCTTTTACCCCCCAGTCCCACCCTCCTCTGCTAATCAATCAGGGATGTCAGGGCTTAATACCTGCTGTGCACAGTGGGGTCGGAAGGCCCACAAGTGCGTTCAGATCTGGCCCCAGAGTCCATCCTCTGTGACCTCGGGAAGTTTCCCAACTGTTCTGTGCTTCCTTTTCCTCGTGTCTACAATCAGGATAATGATTAATACCCACCTCCTACACGTTTTGAGCATTGAGTTTTAATACATGCAAAGTGCTTGGAACAGCATCTGGCACATTGTTAAGTGCTCTGTGTTGGTGAGCTGTGTTATTGAAGTATTATATCGCAAATCCACGGGTTTCTAGTGTAGCCCAGAAGGTTAAGAAGATAATCTCCCATGTTTTAGGGAACCCTGGGAGGTATATCTGGAAAGAGCACGGTTGCCCTGTTGGTAAAGGAGAGAGGTAAGAGCGTAGTGATTTCATTCCCAGTGACCCTCCTTGGCATTTCTAGTCACTGCGTCCTTTTCTGAGGACTCTCAGATCCCTGCTGGATAATCTGTCCAGAACTGCTTGGCAATCAGTGTTGGGCTAATAGTCCCTGATTGCTGGACTCACCCTTTCTGGAAAAGCGGGAATGCAGTGGCTTTCTTCCCTCCTGGTTCCTGGCCTCTGGCGGTTCCTTATGGCATCAGAGTTACACCTTCTGTTCTGGCTCTCTTGACATACAATTTGCTAGACCTAGAAGCTCGGTTGTATTTATTTATCTTATCATATTTTTAGCCTGTGTTTTTCTAAGACCGTTTTTCTGTTTGGGTAGCAGAGTGACCCAGATGCCAGAGGGAACCAGAGAAGCTCAGGGGGCTTGACCACCACCCACTCTTCCAACCGTGGGCCGTGGCCCTGGGCCTCCGTTCCAAGCTCTCAGGTTCAGGGACACTTATCCACAGGCTTCTTGGGCCAATCCCACGTTCCAGTAACTCTTACAGAGAAGGAGAAATCTCTGAGGTCCTGGGACGAGCACCACGAAGGTCATGAACACACTCCTCGAGCCAGGCCCAGATTAGGATGGAATGAGGGGGGCAGGGGCGGGTGTCTGGGCAGGGCCTCCGTGCGCTCATCCAACTTGTGGAGACAGGACCTCGGCCTAGCCCGAGAGGACTTTTATGGTATTTATTTACTTTTTAAAATTCTTAAAACATCCGGGACACAACAGAGGGACAGTCACCCGTTTTCCCAAGTTCCCGGGGTTGTGGCTGTTGTTTTTCTTCAGGTGAGGTCTGTGCCTACATCTTAAAAATGTCTTAAATTACATGCTGCAAATATATACATATAT
The DNA here is from genome assembly GCF_010015895.1 of Lontra canadensis. Taxonomy (NCBI): domain Eukaryota; kingdom Metazoa; phylum Chordata; class Mammalia; order Carnivora; family Mustelidae; genus Lontra; species Lontra canadensis. The sequence goes on along the minus strand of NW_022631024.1, from coordinate 11,197,233 downwards.
ACTAAAAAATAAAAGATGCAAGTGTCCATTCACTCCCCCATCCCTCCAGCCTGACTCCTTAAAGGAGGCAGCTGTGAACAGTTGTGGGGGTGGGCTTCTTTCTAGTGACTTCCCCCTTTGAACCCTGTTTTCTCTCTGTAAAGTGGAAACAGTGACACTTGGTCCAAGGGGCTCTGAGGAAGGAGGGGCTGCCTCGTTAAATGAGACAAACAGAACCTGGCCTGGGGCCTTGGGCCTAATAAGTGGCCAGGAAATGGCTGCTCCCTTCCAGTGGTTACCAAGAACTTGTGCCCCTTCAGGCCTCAGTGGCTCCATCTGTCTCCCAGCTTGCAGCCTGGGGTCAAGCCCCACCCACTGCTTTCTAGATGCTTCCAGAAGAAATTAACTCCAGGCCAACAATAATCAGGGCAGGAGAGGGAGTGAAACTCAGAGCACTCAAAGGCCTGCCAGTCTCAGTTGATAAGGACAACCCAGTACAATCTTATTTTTGGCAGATGAGGAGACTAGGGTCTGAGTGGGGAGGTAATTTCCCCAAACCAGTGCGACTGGTGGGCGGTAGAGCCAGAATGGAGGCCAGGCCTGAGTCCTAAACTGTCCTTCTTGCCGTGCCACCCTGACTGCAAGTCTGTCATTCTTCGCTGTGCTCAGCCCAGGCCCAGAGGAGGTCTTGGAAAATGCTTTCTGAGTGATGAGACTCAGGAATAAATGAGTCGGGCTACATTATATATATTCTATGTCGCTCCAATCAGTACAGCGTTGGTTTTCCTTTCATATCCCTTATTCCCTGTGATTTTTCTCACAAGACCCTACCTCGCAGGAAACTTCACACCCATTTCCAGATGGGGAAACTGAGATTCAGTTTACCCTAGGCTTTAGCCACAGCACAACAAGGAAAGAGAGCCAGAACTCAAGCCCAAAGTGTCTGAACTCAGAGGCCCTGTGGATGGTTCCCCTGACCCTCACTGCTCTCTCCATGGTGCCGGGGCCAGCTTTGGGGACCTCTGGAGGAATCCAGCGTGGGCAGAGCATAAAGCAGGTGCTCAGTACATAGTGAACCACCAGATGCTTGCATGAATTCCCTGAGAAAACATATGCATTACTTGTTTGCTTGGAGCCAAATAAATGATCAGGTCCTGCAACACTTGCCCAAGTCCCCTGAATGACAATCCTACCCTCGCTGGGTTCAGCCTCCCCTGGATTCTATATAGAGAGATCCCAGATGAAGCTGGTGTCCAGCTCCTTGGGCTCCCTGCATCCATCCTGGCTGTGGGGGAGAACAGTTGGGGAGAAGGGTGAGGACTGGTCCTGGCTCTGAGGCATCTGTGAAGGTAGAGAACAAAAGTTGGCATCTGGTGGCCCTACCCTCACTTCCTGGTGTTTTGAGGGAACTTGACCCTACCCTAGGAAGTACCGAGGAGGGCAGATCATCTGGGAGCAGAGCCCTGAAAGATGAAACCAGTGGCATCTAGCCTGGCTGACCTAGCAGCATCGGAAAGACAGCCATGGCCACAGCTCTGCTCACGGAGTTGGGCTAAACCCTGTCCTACTTCACTGAGTCCTCCCAGTGTGGCCCCAGCTGGGACCTGGACCAGCTCTGTCCTGACACTTGACCCAGAGGACTGAGGGACCAGAGACCCAGGATGGGTGGTCTCCCTGTCTGTCCCTTGGTCCCTGGGCTGCTGATCCACCTTGGGCCCTGAATGGAGCTCCTGGAATCCCACTGGAATTGGGGGTGATGGGCTTGGCTTCAGGGCAAAGTGGGGAAGAAAGAGATGGGATGGTCATGCTGCCAAACCCCACACCAGCCTCTCCTCTCTTCTTCCTTCCCCCATTTTTGTTTCATTTTTTCTTTGTTTCTGTCCTCTACACCCATCGCCTTCTCCCACTTAGATCCCTTTCTCCTGCTCTTGCCAAATCCTGCCCCTCAAGCCCTATGCACCTGCCGCTTGAGCTCTGCAGGGCCTGAGAGAGCTCAGGGAGGAGGACTGGGCCCCCTTTGGGCAGTCAGAGAGGTCAGCTGGAGAGCCCATAGGAGACTATGGGCTTCTAGGCTCCTGGAGGTAAGGAGATAGCTGTCAGATGCAAAACAGAGAGAAAAAGATCTGGGAGGCAGCAATGGGATGGGGGCCACCTGGAAGGACAAATATGGGAAGCAAGAATAAGAAGCTGAAAAGAGTTGCAGGAAATGGAGGCCTTAAATGCCAGGATAAGGGGCTTGGTTCACATCTCCTGGGCAGTGGTTCTCAGAGTAGATATCATGGAACCCAGTGGGTGCAAGAAGGAACCTGGGGAGTGGGCAGTGCATGGGTGGCTCAGTCAGTTAAGCTTCCCGCTCTTGATCTCAAAGTTGTGAGTTCAAGCCCGGTGCCTTGGGCTCTACACTGGGTATCCAGCCTTCTTAAAAAAAAAAGAAGAAGAAGAAGAGAAAGAGGAAGAAGAAGAAAGAAGGAAGGAGAAGAAGGAGGAGAAGAAAAGGAAGAAGAAGAGGAGGAGGAAGAGGAGAACAACCTTGGTCAATGAAAGGTTGGGAAGAGGAGACCCAGGTGTGGAATTCTGGGCCGCTGGCCCTGCTCCAGCCAGAATGACTCTGATTTCACAACATTTATGGGCTGTGCTGCCACACGTGTGGGGTGAGCAATGGTGAAGGGGGAATGGTATTCAGCAGGGACAAGGGGCGGCCCAACTTGGAGGAAGAACTGAACTCCAGGGGTCAAGTAATCCCCAGGCCTTTGTGCAGAGGGTCTCTGGCTTCCGGCCCTTTTCTTCTCAGGCCACCAGGAGGCAATAATAATCATAATAACCCAACCATCACGGTGCCGGCAGGCGAGGTGCCATGCACAGCACACCACCACACATTTTCACATCAGGCAATACTTTTGCCTGGCAGAGGAACAGACTCAAAACCAGGGTCACCAGCCAGTTTCAGTGGCAGACTCAGGATGCGGACCCTGGGGACTGGCGGCCACGGAAGCCTGGTCCCCCTTGGGCAGCCCGGAGCAGGTGTGGCGCAGCTGCTGTGGGTTCCACCCTCACTGGAGCCTCCGGCAGCCACGCCCCCTCGGCCCACCTGCCCTCCCAGCTGTCTCAGGCACACCTGGCACCTGCGTGCCATGTGGCAATCTGACCAGCCTCGTGCACCCTCCAAGGACGCAGCTGTTCTGGGGGGGGGTGGGAGAGAAGGGTAGGGTGGGAAGCAGAGCTCCTGCCAGAAAGCAGGAGCAGAGGAGCAGGGCAAGGAGAGAACCGTAGCCTCTGCTTGCTATGGGACCTTGAGTTCCTCGGGCTTGGGCTGCTCTGAGGCACCTGGAGTTGGGGCTCGGGATTTAACTAGAAGCAACTTGTGGCTTCCTGGGCTCATCTCCTCATGCCTGGAACCTTGCACTGGCCCCCACAGGGCAACACCTTGCCTTCCACCCGACTCCAGAGTGATGGGATTGGAACTGACCAGCTCTGTGATCCCAGGGCAGTGTCTTAGTTTTCTCACCCACAAACAGAGGGCTGGGGGCTGGGATGCCCTGCAGGCAGCCCCTCCCTCCTCCACTTGGGGACTGGTCACAACAGCCCCACCCCTCCCCCAGGCCCTGATCTTCCTCAATGGCCAATTTGTGTCGTTGCCAGGGGACTGCTGTTTGCTCAGCTGCCCCAACCCTGAGACCTCACGAAATAATGGATGCCTGTCCGCCTTGGGGCCCCCCGGGTCTGGGGCCCAGGGGGTGAGAAGCCCTCTCCTTCAGTCTGTCTGGGGCATTGTCCTTCCCTTCCTGTCTGGGATCGGGTGGGAGGCATTTGTGGTCATTTCCTCTAAGACTTGTTTCCCTTTCTAGAAGCTCAGGCCTGAATCTCAGCCTCCTGCCACCCCCAGCTGTGCGTTCCCAAGCAAGTCCCAGCAGCCCTCCGCCTCAGTTTCCCACCCTGTAAAGACTTAATACCCATCTTTAGACCTGCATTCAGATCCCCAGTTCCAATCTACCACTTACGGGTTTTGTGCCATAGCCTCTATTTCCTCATCTGAAAAATGGGGGTATCAGTGAGGGGTACCAGCTCCACAGGTAATTAAAATCATGGAGTCTTATAGCCCTGGGCTGCTTTATACTTGCTTTGGGCAAGTCACTTGAACTCTCCAACCCTCAACCTAGTCCTCTACGGAGTGGAGATGATAATGACACCTGCCACTTTCTGGTGGGAAGTCACAAGAGAGAGCACAGACCTGGCACACAGGAGATGCTCAGTAAATGCTGGTTTTGAAAAACACCCCAGGAACAATGAGGCAGGATGGCCACACATCCCGTTGTTCTCACGACCAAGACTGATGGAGTGCCTAGGCAGCTCCCCTCCCCCAGGTCCCCAGGGGGTCTTTTTATTTCTAATGCATGTGGTCACACCAGGCTCAGAATGATTTCAATCCCAGCATGTGGTCACTTTTTGCAAATGTCGCACTGTCCCTGTCACCGCTGGCTGTGCCTTCTGCGAGTGTGGGCCGCAGGGTCCTAGATTTGTGTTACGCAGTAGATCCCTTACCTGAGGTTTTGCTTCCCACAGTTTCAGTTACCTGTGGTCAGCTGTGGTCTGGGAGCAGCTGATTCTCCCACTGACCTATCGCCACGTTAGTAGTAGCCTAACACCGGTCACAGTACCTCCGTCATTCACCTCACTTCCTCTCATCGTGTAGGCATTTTATCACCTTGCAGCTGGAGGTCAGGGTCCCAGTGCTCGGAGAGGAGTGGGTCTGAACTCCCAGCACTGCAGACCTGGAGTCTGGAGCCTGGGGAGGAATGTATGATGATCCTGGTGCCTCCTGGTTGGAGGAAGGGCCCAGAGTGAGTCTCAGGAAGAAGCAGTTTGCAGAGCATTGGGACGGGGGTACAGACAGTCCCTGGGAGGGCAGCCTCACCCACACGGTCCCTCTCCAGTGCCCACTTGCATCACCAGCCCCACCCTTAGGTTGGGAAATCTGCTTCCGCATTTAGGATGCCGGGGAGACTGCCTGGGTCTGCACAGCCTGCAGAAGATGCTGAGGAGGAAAGCCAAGATGCTCTAAGGCCAGGGTCAGCAGTCCTGCCCCCTCTCTCTGCTCTGTCCCACGTACATACAGGAGGCTTTGTCCCCAGTTTCTCCCCCACACTGGTCTAGGCCTCCAGGTCATAGCAACAGCCCTGTGACTGAGCACCTCCCGCGCACCTGGCAGGGAGCGCACGTGTGTTCTTTGAGTCATGGGATGCATCATTGGCCCCACTTAACAGATGAGCAAAGTGCCGCTCAGAGGGGCAGGAACTTGCCTGAGCTCCCAGCCAGATTGGAATGGTGCCCCTCGTCCCACCCGTTGGCTCAGATTCCAGGCCCCTCCCCGCCCCACCCTTGGCCTTGGCATTCTGCCTTCCCCCAAGCCCAGTCCCCCAGCCCCACAGCTGACATCCTCCCAGCCGCTTCCCATTGTCAGCTGCCAGCCTCGCCTTCAGGATATGCTGCTTTGCGGACCCTTCACGTTCCCCATCCCTCGCCCGACATGTGTTGCTCACCAAGGGGCTTCCAGGGCTTCAGGGTGGCCAGCAGCCTTACTCTAGAAATTGTTCGATGTGGAGCTTTGCTTCTCTTCTCACTAATTCCATCCTTTAACCTCTTAGACGGTTTTTCTGGAGGGTGAGCTTGCCAGAAGGGTTTGGGATAATGAAAATAATGGCTAGTAACTTGCTGAACGTTCACTAGTTGCCAGGTACTGTGCTAAATGTTTTCCTTGTATCATCTCATCTAATCAGCTGATCAGTGCTCTGAGGTAGGGTCCCCTATCACTCCCATTTTCATGGAGAAACTGAGGCTCAGGGAGCTGAAGGGACACTCCTCAAAGGCACAATAACTGTAGTATCCCACATGCGCTGGGCCTTTAGTCTGTGTCAGACACTGTTCCAAGCACTTTATACATATTGGGTCATTTAATGCCTTCCCTCAGCCTGTACTTACTGTACCCTAAGGTCAGTACTCTTCTACTTCCCTATGTGAGAAGAGGAAACAATGAGATGCCCAAGGCCACGTAGCTGGGAAGTGGTTGAATCTGGGTTCTAATCCAGAATCTGGCTCCTGAGCCCACACAGGTCCTGTGGACCTCTAGGAGGTAGAGGAGGGATTTGAACCCAGGACCCACTGGAGGCAAGCCCCATTTCTCCCCTAGCCCTCTGCTGGGAGGAGAGGCATTAGCCAAAGCCAGGCCTCGGACCGTGGGACAGCTCCCAGCACATCAGGACAAAAACCACAGCCGGGAAGCCAGCCAGCTTCCCGGGCGGGCCGAGCTCGGACCTAGTCCATGGGAAGTGGCTTTGGCCAGGACCCCTGAGGGGGTGGGGGGATCCCCAAGGGCTACACTGGGGCAGGGCCTGGGGTCCCCAGATGGCCCAGGATTTGGCAGGGATTTATGCCACCCGAGCACTTTGCGGTAATTACAGTTCCGGCCTCCAAAGGCTTCCAAGTTCTCACATTAAATATTTATAGCAGATGAGCCTTGAAACTCCTTCAAAATAAAACAAAACAGATTTAACCATAAAATCTAGGAATCTAGGAATCTAGGAATACATGTTCAGAGATGACCCCTCTAGAAGTGACTGTGGAAGTCTGGGGCAGATGGCCCAAGTCCACTTTGAGGGGAACCTGGAACCGAGCTGGCCATCAGAGCTCTGAAGAGCACGGACTCCAGGGGGCCACAGACACGTGCGAGCAGCCGGACAAGGCACCGCACCCCTATGAGCCCTGGAGACACATGACAGCCGGGGAGCGGGCACTCTTACCCTTCATAGTGGTGAAAGCCCAATCACTATGCCCAAGTAAGTTGTGACTTGGACTGGGCCAGCTGCAAGGTGTCATAGCCAAGGTGACGTAAGACATACGAGCTGTATCCTGGGGACCAGACTGTTTTCCTGGAAGGATGGGCGCCCTTGGCCCTATCTCTGAGGCCTGTGCCGTAGCTGGTCCACCCTTCCTTCCACTTCTGCACGTTGAGGCAAGGCCCAGCTGGCTGCACCCCATCCAGGCTGCACTGGGGCTGGGTGGGACAGCGTCTGTCACCACAGCGTGGCTGGTAGAGCCGTTGTAGGCTTGGGGCCAGGACACTCAGAGGCCAGGACGCAGAGATGGGAGGGCGTGGAGGCATTTCCTCCCCTGGCATACTTCACCAGCCTGAAACAGAATTCGCTCTCTTTGCCCTCACCCCTGTCCCATCTCAGCGACCGCACCTCCTTCCACTTACATCAGCCGGAATCCACGGTTGTCCTCTCTGTCCCTTAGCTCCCAAATCTAGTCAACCCCAAGTCCCTCCACTGCACCTCTGGACTCTGGATGAGTCGAGCAGTCATGGGGAAGTGCCACAGATTGGAACAAGAGAAGTTGACTTTCTCACAGTTCTGGAGATGGCAAGTTGCAGAAGAAGGTGCCGTTGCATGGATTCCTTCTGAATCCTTCTTCAGGATAGCTTCTCTCCTTGGCATGTAGGTGGCCAGCTTCTCCCTGTGCCCTCATGTGGTCCTCCCTGCGCGCTTGTCTTGTCCTTCTCTCTTCTTATGGGGATAAGAGTCAAACTGGATCAGGATACATTCCAATGACCTCATTTTACCTTAATTGCCTCTTTATTTTTTTTTTTTAATTTTTTTGAGAGAGAGTGAGCACAGTCAGAGAGGGGGCAGAAGGAGAAGCAGACTCCCTGCCGAGCAGGGAGCCTAACATGGGACTCCATCCCAGGACCCCGAGACAGGACCTGGGACCACAGCCTGAACCAAAGGCAGATGCTTAACTGACTGTGCCGCCCAGGTGCCTCTCGGGCTAGGGCCTTTAAAGAGGCAGTTAAGGGGGTTGTCTTAAAATAGATTTTATTTATCTATGCAACAGAGAAACAGTGAAAGAGGAAACACAAGTAAGGGGAGTGGAGGAAGCAGGGTCCCCACTGAGCAGGGAGCCCAATGTGGGGCTCAATCCCAGGACCCCGGGATCATGACCTGAGCCAAAGACAGATGCTTAATGACTGAGCCACCCAGGCACCCCAATAAATAAAATATTTTTTAGTATATTTCTTAAGGTTTTATTTATTTATTTGACACAGAGAGAGAGAGAACACAAGCAGGGGGAGCAGCAAGCAGAGAGAAACAGACACCCTTCGAATCAGGGAGCTTGACATGAGACTCGATCTCAGGGCCCCAAGATCACGACCCAGGCCAAAGGCAAATGCCCAACCAACCGAGCCACCCAGGCACCCAAATAAAATCCTTTTTTTTTTTTTTTTTTTAGATTTTATTTATTTATTTGACAGAGAGAGAGAGAGAGAGTGAGAGAGAGAGAAAAGCAGGGGGGAGCACCAGGCAGAGGAAGAGGAAGAAGCAGGCTCACAGAGCAGGGAGGTCAATGCAGGGCTCAATCCCAGGACCCTGGGATCGTGATCTGAGCTGAAGGCAGAGGCTTAACTACTGAGCCACCCAGGCGCGCCCCCCCCCCAAAAAAAAATTAAAAAAAAAAAAAAAAAGGCATAAGCTCTTTGGTGATTTATTTGAGTTAGTCCTCATGAACCCTATGGGGTAGGCACTGTCATTAGCTCTATTTAATAGATGAAAAAACTGGGGCACAGAGTCAAAGGCTTGCTCAAGATGGTACAGCTAAGAGGTGGGTTAAGGCAAGACGCAAATCCAGGCCTTTTGGCTGTGCATCCATGCCCTTGACCGCCGCACTCAGCGTGCTATGCTGTCTTAGCCTCTGTGCATTGGCACAGCTGTTCTCTCTGCCTGAAATGCCTTTCTGCACTTTCTCTGCTTCAAAACCCACGTCAGATGCCCCTTCCCTGGGACGATAGCCCCTGCTATATGTCGTCACTGAGGAATCATTAGTGCACCAGTCACACTCTGAAGTGATTGTTGTCATGGCTGTCTGTCTCCCTGGGGTCAGGCACCAGATCTGATCCATTTCTGTGTTCCCCACACCTACAGGCAGACCCCAGTGAATGAATGAGTGACTAAACAAATGAACCAATGAACATTTCATCACATACAAATGATTAAGATGGGCACATCTTTAAGAGTAAATTCCCGTTCTTTATTTAAAGAGCCAAACATGAGGCACGTGGGTGGCTCGGTTGGTTGGGCATCTGCCTTTGGCTCCGGTGGGGATCCTGGGTTTCTGGGATCAAGCCCCATGTCAGGCTCCCTGCTCAGTGGGAAACCTACTTCTCCTTCTCCTTCTGCCTCCTTCCCCTTGTTTGTCTCTCTGTGTCCAATAAAAAAATAAAAACTTAAAAAAAAAAAAAAGAGCCAAATGTTTCAAATCCCCCAAATTCCTGCTTTTGGAGAAAAAGAAAAGTAAGACACAGACACCTATACCTTTTTTCTCATGAAAATTTACCTTTTGCCTCATTTTAATCCTGAGCCCAGCACAGCCTTTTGAGCCTTTGTAACACACTCCTACCTACCCCCTGGAGGAAGGAGGAGGTTATCTAAAACTCTAGGAGGGTGCTCCTGCTGCGGGATTGGGGAGGAAAGGAAAACAAAACAAAGGAAAGAAGAAATTCTTAGCACCCCATGGGTTCCTTCCACATCCCCAATAGTTGAAAATGACATTTTCTTTGTTTAAAATAATAATAATAATAAAGGTTTGTTTTTGTAGAAATGACTCAGCCCCTTGTAAATTTGAAAAAGATTTAAACCTCCCATGAAAGGACAGAGAGGAAAATAAAATTACTCCATGTCACTCCCCCAGCTGCTTACACATTTATATAGTCATTGAGCTACGCCTAAGATGTGAGCACTCTGCTGTGTGTTATACTTTAGTAAAAAAAAAAAAAACTCCCCACCCAGAGAAAGCTCTTAATATCATGTTCTAGAACTTACATCTGCTTCTTGTAACATACTGATGCATTTGTCTAACCAATAACTGTTTATTGAGTACCTACTGTGTGTCAGGCTTTGACTGCGTCCTCGGAATAAAGGGTAGGTCTGCTTCTGGGGACCAACTTTCATTAAAGAATGACATATGTGATTATTTAGTTGCAACTGTGGCCAGAGATGTGAAGAAGGTGCTGGTTCTTTGGCCTACCCAGTGAGGACAGGGAGGGCTTCCTAGAGTTGTTGACAGATTGATGTGAGTATAGAGGAGATATTAACCTGGAGAGATTGGGAAAGAGCATGTCATAGAGGGCAAACCTCTGGAGGAGCAATTCCAATGGGGCCATCACAGCTGGCAGCCAGTTCCCCTTCTTCCATTGCTATAAAAACCAGATTTTGTTCTGGTGTGTGCCCCTCCAGCCATTAGCTTACTACTTTCCTCAGGTTATCTTGATGAGTCTAAGCAGATCACAGTGGTCCTCATCTGTTTGCCAGTGGTTGGGGGGAGGGGAGGGCACGTGGTCCAGCTCTGACTCTGAAGAGAGGAAAAGGGTCTGTAGGAGGGCTTCTGGGAAGGACCAGCCAAACTCTTTTCTGCCTCTGGACACTGATGGTGAGTATGTGATATCTGGAACTGCTGCAGCCATCTTGCACCCCTGAGGATGAGACCAACATCTGACAGTGGTTGAGCCAAAAAAAAGCAAGAATCTGGGTCCTTAGCGATGTCCTCTAGCTTTTGGATAAACAATTCTGTACTGCCCTACCCAGAATTTCTTATTATGCAAGGAAAACAAGGACCCTTGTTGTTTGTGTGATTTTGAGTTGCGTTTTGGGGAAGTCGGTCAAGTTGGAAGTGGGGACTGAAGGGCTTGTCCTGCAGTAATTGCACAGTTGTTGTTGTTTTGTTTTTTTTTTTTAACCTGGACTGTGGGCTTACTGGGGGTAGGAGTATGGGCTGGTGGACCCCCAAACTGTCCTTTGGCTCCACCAAAGCCCATTGAAGGGAATAACCTCTAATCCAAGAGGCTCTTGGGGCTCGAACATAGAGAGCAATGGGGCAGAAGTGAGTACCCATCTGTGTGCATGGAAGCCCTATGTCAGCCCTGGATATCCCCATCTTGTCCGGGTACTCTTTGACATTCAATTAGCCGTAGTTCCTCTTCCCATGCTCTGTCGGAAATACCCCTCCAGGAGTCCCAAGGCCTCCTGAGCAGCCAGACTCCATCACATCAATGGCTCCCTAATCATTGCTTTGGATCTGTCAGTTTCTCTTTGCATTTCTGTCAGAATTTGCTTTCCTGAAACATTGTTCAGATACTATAATATCCACACTTTAAAAGCGTACAATTCTGTGAGTTTTAGTATGTTCACGAGGTTGTGGGACCATCCTCACTATTTTATTCCAGAACATTTTCACCACCTCATTAAAAAATCCCCACACGCATCAGCCGCCACTCCCCCGGCCCCACTCCGCAGCCCCTGGCAATCGCCAAGCTTTCTGCCTCCATGGATCTGCCCATTCTGACATTTCATATAAATGGAATCATACAGTATGTGGCCTTTGTGACTGGCCCTTCTCTCACACCAAGCATCCCATCAGGTAATATTCTCAACAAGAGAAAGGGCTGCTGCAAATCACCTCTAGGTACAAACAGTAATTTTCCCCCTTGCTTTACGTACAAAAAAATTTTCTCTAAATAAAACCATAGTCTACATGGGGTTTTCTACTGTTTTCTTAAATTATTATTCAGTAAAATACGGAGGACCTTTATCTGTGTCAGTACTGTATAACCCTTTTTAATGTCTGTAGAATAATTTATGAGGTTAAAAAACAATTTTGGGGCGCTGGGGTGGCTCAGTTGGTTACATGTCTGACTCTTGGTTTCGGCTCAGGTCATGACCTCAGAGTCTTGGGATGAAGCCCCACATCGGGCTCTGCGATCAGCAGAGACTCTGCCTCTCTCTCTCTCCTTTTGCCTCTCCCCCATCGCTAAAATAAATAAATAAATAAATAAAATCTTTTAATAATAATAATAATTCTGGTTTGAGTTCAGTGCTTAAGCATGCAGGCCCACAAGGAAAGGAAAGAATGACCCCCTCTGGATGGGTCTTTACTGCCCTTCCAGTGTTTCGTGAGAGTAAACGCTGAGATGAGCATCCTGTGTGTACATTTCTTTAAAGTTCTAGACTGTGGACCAAATGGCATGCATATTTATTTCTTTTTATATTGTCTCAGATTGTTCTAGGGAAATGTCAGATCAGAAAGGGTGCCCACTACAGTGAAGCATTGTGGCTTCTGGACTCTAACTGCCTGGGTTTTAATCTGTTTTCTACTGTGCCTTAAAGATAGGACCTTAACCTATCTATGACTCAGCTGCCTTATCTATAGAATGGGGATAATGAAAGTACCAATTTCACAGGATTGTTGTGAGAATTACATTAGTCTGATACATGTAAATAGCGGTTCTCAGCTGGGGGTGACTTTACCCCTCAGCAGACACTCAGCAAAGTCTGGAGTTTTCTGTTGTCCAGCTAGGGTGTGGTAGCACTAACATCTGAATGGAAGAGGCCGGAGAGGCAGCTAAACAAGCCCCTCCAGCAACAAAGAAATGATCCTGTCCCAAATGTCAATAGTACTGAGGTTGCGAAACCCCGGTGTAAAGGGCCTGGCCTGTAATAAGGTCTTATCAATGTTGCCTGTTATTTACACTCCCACCAGCAGAACCCAAGAATGTTCATTTCCTCATACTTTGGCTAAACCTTACAAATCTGAGTTACCTTTGATGGGCAGGACGTTGTATGGTGGTACATTTCGAAGCCATTAAAGGAGCATTTCCTTATCCCTTCATGGGCATGACCATGTGGGATAAGCCTCCATTCTGGCCATCTGGCTGGCAGTTGGGTCCAGCTAAGGAAACTTTGATCTTGTAAACAACAGCTTCAGAGTTCCTGGGATTGCCCGTGTATGTGTTTGTCTCTGAATATGTAGATGCAGGGACATGTAATGGGTAAAAGGTGAATTTTGACATCAGGTCTGGATTCAGATCCTACCTCTACTGCTTCCTAGTTGTGAAGACAAATTACTTCTCTAAACTCTCTTTCCTCATCTGTAAAATAGGATTATTGTGAGGATCAAATAACATAATATAGCTCCATGCCTGGTTCCTAGTCAGCGTTCAGAAGTAACAAGTATAGTCTGTTCAGTGATTACAACATTCAGTCCCTCTGCTTAGACTTTCCACGTCATTATTCAGCTTCGTAGCAACCACTGTGACAGTCATCGCTACCATCTCAATGAGGTCAAAGACTCCATGTCTATCTATCCAGGTACAAGGGAAAGCTACTTGCTGAGCTTTTAGTGAACATTCCACAAATGCTTACTGAGCATTATTATGTTCCAGACCAGATGCTGGACACTGGCAGATGAAAGGAGCTGATTCTCTCCCATTCCTATTAAAGGTGGGGGGGGGATGGTTGGTCTAGTCAGTAGAGCTTCCGACTCTTGATTTCAGAGTTGTGAGTTCAAACCCTATGTTGGGCATGGAGCCCACTTTCAAAAAAAAAAAAAAAAAAAGACATATTAAAGATGTAAACAGGGGCACCTGGGTGACTCAGGAGGTTAAGCCTCTGCCTTCGGCTCAGGTCATGATCTCAGAGTCCTGGGATCCAGCCCCATATTGGGTTTTCTGCTCAGCGGGGAGCCTGCTTCCCCACTCTCTCTGCCTGCCTCTCTGCCTACTCGTGATCTCTCTGTCTGTCAAATAAATAAAATCTTTAAAAAAAAGATGTAAACAAATAAAAAACAAAACAAAAAAAAAGTATCAGGAAAAAGACCAGACATATTAGCTTTCACTTTACATGTAAATTGGTTAATTTCCTTTATTAAAACAAAAAGCTGCAAGAAGATAAGTGAAAAAGCAGAAGAAGAAAGTTTAGTTATGTGTTACTGATAAGGGAACTAAAACAAGCCTCAGAAAGAAGTAATCTCCGATGAAATCACTCTGTGAAGTGAATAACAAACCACACTGAAGGAAAAAAAGAACTAATCCAGGTAACTTTTGAATACAGAACTATTTTTTTCAGTACACAGGACAGATTTTTTTATGACTTGCTGACATGACAAAGTCTTATATAACAACTAAACCAAACTATTTACATATATGTGATAAATTACCTCTTTTAAATATAATTACTATTGGCCCAGTGCTGTACTTACACTTCGATACTAATATAAATAGTACGTTTAGCTTTTCTCATTAGAAACTGAGGCTGGCAAGTTAGTTATTGGCAGATGGCCTCCTAAGTTCTTCCTTCCTGTCAATATTATAAATACTCTAAGATCGTTCATAAGTTGTAGCACTTTCTAATGCTGACGCCTCCTAAGTTCTTCCTTCCTGTCAATATTATAAATACTCTAAGATCGTTCATAAGTTGTAGCACTTTCTAATGCCTGACCTGACTTTCTCTGCCTCTGAGAAAGTCTATTATATAACCACCCTTACCGGTAGTCTGGAGCCATTTGGTACACCAACTGTAAATTTGGGGCCTCAGGGAAAATCTTTTTTTTTTTTTTTTAATTAACGTCTAATGTATTATTTGCCCCAGGGGTACAGGTCTGTGAATGGTCAGGCTTACACACTTCATAGCACTCACCATAGCACATAGCCTCCCCAATGTCTATAACCCAACCACCCTCTCCATATCCCCCTCTCCACCGCACCCCTCAGTTGTTTTTTTTTTTTTTTTTAAGATTTTATTTATTTATTTGACAGACAGAGATCACAAGTAGTCAGAGAGGCAGGCAGAGGGAGAGGAGGAAGCAGGCTCCCCGCTGAGCAGAGAGCCGGATGCCCAGGATGCTGAGATCATGACCTGAGCCGAAGGCAGAGACTTTAACCCACTGAGCCACCCAGGTGCCCCCTCAGTTTGTTTTTTGAGATTAAGAGTCTCTTATGGTTTGTCTCCCTCTCAATCCCGTCTTGTTTCATTTTTATCTTCCCTACCCCCCAAACCCCCTACTTTGCATCTCAAATTCCTCATATCAAGGAGATCATGTGATAATCATCTTTCTCTGATTGACTTATTTCACTCAGCATATCCTCTAGTTCCATCCACGTCATTGCAAATGGCAGGATTTCATTTCTTTTGATGGCTGCATAGTATTTCATTGTATAAATACACCACTTCTTTATCCATTCATCTGTTGAATGTGGACATTGCTGCTATAAACATTCCCGTGCACGTGCCCCTTCAGATCACATTTGTATCTTTAGGGTAAATACCCAGTAGTGCGATCGCTGGGTCATAAGGTATCTCTATTTTCAACTTTTTGAGGAACCTCCATGCTGTTTTCCAGAGTGGCTGCACCAGCTTGCATTCCCACCCACAGTGTAGGAGGGTTCCCCTTTTTCCACATCCTCGCCAGCATCTGTCATTTCTGACTTGTTCATTTTAGCCATTCTGACCGGTGTGAGGTGGTATCTCATTGTGGTTTTGATTTGTATTTTACTGAAGCCGAGTGATGTGGAGCATTTTTTCATGTGTCTGTTGGCCATCTGGATGTCTTCTTTGCAGAAATGTTTGTTCATGTCCTCTGCCCATTTCTTTTTCTTTTCTTTTTTTTTTTTATTAAAGATTTTTATTTATTTATTTGACAGAGAAATCACAAGTAGGCAGAGAGGCAGACAGAGAAAGAAGGGGAAGCAGGCTCGCCGCTGAGCAGAGAGCCCGATGCGGGGCTCGATCCCAGGATCCTGGGATCATGACTTGAGCTGAAGGCAGAGGCTTTAACCCACTGAGCCACCCAGGTGCCCCCTCTGCCCATTTCTTGATTGGATTATTTGTTCTTTGGGTGTTGAGTTTGATAAGTTCTTTATAGATTTTGGATACTAGCCCTTTATCTGATATGTTGTTTGCAAATATCTTCTCCCACTGAATACAGAACTTTGATATATATTCTCAGTCTGAAGTTAAGAAGACTTATGTCCTTGCTTTGACAGCACATATACAGAGAAGTTGAGCATGGCCTCTGAGCAAGGATGATATGCAAATTTGTGAAGAAAAAAAAAAAAAAAAGATTAAAGGGGCACCTGGCTGGTTTAGTCGGTAGAACATGTGGCTCTTGATCTCAGGTCATGAGTTCAAGCCCCACATTGGGTGTAGAGCTTACTTAAAAAAAAAAAAAAAAAAAATTTAAAGAATTGCAAACAAATATTGAAAATGCTACTTAAAAGGCTTGTTTTTCACAGTGGCATGGATTAGCAATTCTAAAATTATTCTCTGTGTACTGGAGGATTGAGTAAAAGATTAACTACATTGAGGATATTGAGAACCAGGTTTCTCACTGAAATAGACACTCAGATATGCCATGGGGAAGGCCGCGAAGAATGTTGTGATACTGGGCTGGACTAGGAGGTAACAGGATGAACACCTGGATTTCTATTTAGGTACATATGAACTTCCTAGTTCTGTCCACTGAGAGGACCTAGAAATAATAAGCCCACCCAGTGCCTAGCTCCTAGCTTCTTCTTCTTTTTTTAACGATTTTCTTTTTTTTAATTTGAGAGAGAGAGAGAGAGAATGAGAGAGACAGCACAAGAGAAGGGAGGGTCAGAGGGAGAAGCAGATTCCCCGTTGAGTAGGGAGCCCAATATAGGACTTGATCCCGGGACTCCAGGATCGTGACCTGAGCTGAAGGCAGCCACTTAACCCACTGAGCTACCTAGGCACCCATCTCCTAGCTTCTAAATATCATCCTCTACCAAGGGAACCAGAGCTCT
Organism: Lontra canadensis; assembly: GCF_010015895.1. Classification (NCBI taxonomy): domain Eukaryota; kingdom Metazoa; phylum Chordata; class Mammalia; order Carnivora; family Mustelidae; genus Lontra; species Lontra canadensis. The sequence continues at coordinate 11,180,612 of NW_022631024.1, read as the reverse complement.
GTGGAGAAAGGGGTGATTTCTGGGCCAGGCCAGAGAGAGTAGAAGATGAGCCAGGAGCATCCTTTTGCCCTTAAAAGTAAGCAAGCACTCAACGAATAAGAGAGATCCAGCAAAACGCCATAGCAGCGAGCTCGAATGAGCTTTCATCCCAGACAAATCTGGGACAGTTTGGTTATCAAGTAAATAATGATAGTAATGAATTATAACCCACTGGCTAAGATAAGAATTCATGGCCCGTCATCCATACAAGCATACATGTGCAACTACTGTAAGCTCTTCTTTACAGTAGACTGCTAATAACAACAGAAATTTTGAGCCACAATTTTGTAATCCAGGCGCCCCTGGTAGACACGTCTTAACCAAGTGACCAAAATAACCATCACCTGTAACGGGACAACCTGACATTAAGAATTTTTTTTTTAAATTTTTTTTAAGATTTTTTTTTTTTTTAAGTAATCTCTACATGCAACGTGGAGTTCAAACCCATAACCCTGAGATCAAGAGTTTACCAACTGAGCCAGCCAGTCACCCCAACAAGTATTGCTTAATAAAATGCACAATAGACAATAATCTTTTCTGCTCTGCCCAAAACATACAGCCTGATCTCGTCATGAAGAAATACCTGACAGGGGCACCTGGGTGGCTCAGTGGGTGAAAGCCTCTGCCTTTGGCTCAGGTCATGATCTCAGGGTCCTGGGATCGAGCCCCACATCGGGATTTCTGCTCGGCGGGGAGCCTTCTTCCTCCTCTCTCTCTCTGCCTGCCTCTCTACTTGTGATCTCTGTCTATCAAATAAATAAATAAAATCTTAAAAAAAAAAAAGAAATACCTGACAAATGAAAATTGAGAATATCCTACAGAGTAAATGACCAGCACTCCTCAAAAATGGCAACGTCATGAAAGACAGAAAAGAGGAGGGATTATTCCCAAGTTGGGGGAGACTAAGGAGACATGAAAATTAAATGTGATATATAATTCTGGATGGGTTTCTGAACTGGGAGAAAAACTGCTCTGAAGGGCATCACTGGGAAGGTTAGCTAAATTTGCGTGAGACCTGTTGATTAGATAGAATGTTATGTCAATGCTAAATGTCCCGATTTTGCTAATTGTCCCGTGGGTATATGCGTATCTCTCTTCTCAGGAAATACACACTGAAGTATTTAGGGCAAAGGGGGCATCGTCTCTACCAGTTGCCCTCAAATGGTTCAGAAAAAAGATCTGCCTAGAGAGAGAGAATGGTGAAACAAGTTCACAAATGCGAGTAATTAACGAATCTGGGGAAAGGGTATGCGGGAATCCTTTGTGCTACTCTTGGAATTTAGAACCTTGACATTATTCCAAAGTAAAAGTTAAATAGAAAATAAGAAACAAAAAAGTCTGTTTCAGGGAAAAAAAAAAAAAAGTCTGTTTCGATTCTTTTCTTTTTTTTTTCTTTTTTTTTTTTTTATTGATTTGACAGACAGAGATCACAAGTAGACAGAGAGGCAGGCAGAGAGAGAGGAAGGGAAGCAGGCTCCCTGCTGAGCAGAGAGCCCGATGCGGGACCGATCCCAGGACCCTGGGATCATGACCTGAGCCGAAGGCAGCGGCTTAACCCACTGAGCCACCCAGGCGCCCCTCGATTCTTTTCTTTAAAGAAGGTGTTTTCCCTCAAGATACTCGATCAGGCCCCTTCAGCAATTCGTGCTCATCCCTGAGCCTGGCCCGAGCAGGGGCTCAGCGTAAAGTTTGTGAAATTGAAAGACTGAATTATCTGATTGCCTTCAGGGGACTAGCAAGAGTTAGGACTGAGGGGGTTTGGAGAGGAATCCTACTGGCCTCTGGTGGGGCAGGAACCCTTATGCATGTCTGGACCCTGGGCAAGAGAGCTTTGGACCCAACAGTGCCTGAAAGCCTCCATCCTGTGTCTTGCTGATGAGGGAGCTGTCTTGGAATGGGCAATCAGGAGAGAGAGTAGGGTACATTCCCCTCTGCAGGGCAACTCAGGACTAATCCCGTCAGGTCAGTGTGGTTCAGGGTGAGCTGTCAGGTTAGTGTGGTTCAGGGTGAGCCGGATGACAGCCTTGGTAAACCACACCGCAAGGGTCCTTGGAAGTTTACTAGCCCCCTCTCGGTTGTCAAACATACTAGTGGCAAATGCTGAGGGGTCTCTGGCTGCCCCTCTGATCTTGATTGGAGTCTACAACTCTGGATCAGGGTTTTCGGTCTGATTTTCCAAGCTGCCTTGAATCTTCACAATTCCGCTCTTGAAGATGCTCAGATCAGTGGGGCTATAGGTGGGGGTGTCTGGAAATGAGTGGCCAAGGAAGAGATGGGGAAGGCCAGTGGGGGCCTGGAATGTCAACACTGTAGTGTGGTTTGATCCTCCAAGCAAGGGGAGGAGCCAGGGGACAGTGATAGGTAATGGGATGAAATGATCCGATTTTCATTTTAGGAAATTCCCTCCAGCAGCAGAAGTCGAGGATCGGAGGGTGGGAAGAGGCAAGAAGCCAGAAGACCTGTGTGGAGGCTGCCGCACATATCCAGACAAAAACTCAAGCAAGAAGTATTTTTAGACCTTGCTCTGTAATAGGAATGGTAAAATGTAGCATATGTAACACTGCCCTGACTTTTTATTCTCATGGCAGACATCACTAATCTCTCAGTGTTCTCCCTCCCTTACACTGGGCAGCGTCCGTAGATAGTACCAATCAAGCCGAGTAGGCACAATGGATGAAAGGAATGTGCCCTCTGGGCTCTGTTATATAAGGCAAGGAAAAGTCATCAAAAGTTTTGAGAATACGCTTACACATTTGCTGACAATTGTCACTCTGGGTCTGCCCCAACCTGAGGTTCTGGGAGTAGGACCAAGATGATGCCCTAAGTCAGCCTTTGAGGTCCCTGACCGAAACTGTGTCTTGCCTTGCTGTACGCCCTCCACGCTCCCATTAGGGGTTTTTCACATCCACTATCTCATTTCAACCCCACAGCCTTCCTGGAAGGTCAAGGTCATCACCCCCATTTTACAGATCGGGAAACTGAGGTAAGAAACTTCCAGCAGAGCCCTCACGTTCCACAGGTGCTAGGTGGCAGAGGCGGGCTTCACACCAAGGGCTGTCTGGCTCCGAACGGCCTGGCTCCTTCCAGAGGAAGCTGGTGCCGGCTGCGGCGGCTGTTCTCATCTGTCAGGGCCCCGTGCCGAAAACCCGAACAGGTTGGGGCAACAATGACTCTGGCATCTTGGCAACATCTTGACAGCAACGACTTGGCTTGTCGATAAAAATCTTGGCTTGAAAAGACCTGGGAAAGTTGACTTTCAAATCACCCTTATGTAATCCGCTCTGTGCTGAGTCCTGGAGAAGGAAAGCTCTGGCCCCTGGGTGGGGGTGGGGGGTGCTCGCCGAGAGGGGGGGCTGCACAGATGGTGAGGGGCGGAGGCCTCTGGCTGTGGAAGAGAATAAAGTTTCTGTCCTCGCACAGTTGGAATGAGGGCCCCAGAGCCAAGCAGCCAGGGCCGGGGCGGGGCCAGCCAACCTTTGGCACGTGAAATGGCACCCTGTGCTCATGGCAGATAATTCTCATTAATAATTCGTCCCCCCTGGCAGGCATGCACCCTGAAAGCCCTGTCTGTTCCTGCCTCGCGGGGTCCCTGCTGGAATGTGGGGGGTCGAGGGGCTGGCCCCAGACGTGGGCAGAGTTCAGGGCGGGCTGGGTAGGCAGGGCAGCATCTGGGCACTGCCTGGGGGCAGAGGGAGCCTTTGTGCTCCGAACCCCAGGAACCCCACCCCCAGCCGCAGCCGCCCCGCAGGGGAGAAGTGGCTGACACGCCAGGCTGAGGGCTGCTCTCTGTTCCCTCTCCAGCGGCAGCGGGGGCAGAGGACGCTAATCTGGGCGCAACCTGGCATCACACAGATCCGCCCCATTGTGCTTGGGGTGCTCTTTCTGAGCGGCGGGAGGGGCAGGGGCAGGGCCTCAGCCCTGAATGCACAGCACAATCTTCCGGGAGCTTTTAAAACACTCAGTCTCAGTCCTCCGTCAGAGCCTATGGTGTATCAGCCAGTGGGGCTGCCTGGCCATCGGCACCCTTTATACTCCCCAGCGGCCCTGGAACGAGCTGAGGTTGGTGTGCCTTTTGAGAGGGTGAGGACTCCACCAGCCGTGTGACCTTGAACTCATGAGGTCGTGTTGGGTGGCTCAGTTTCCTCAATGGACAGCGATAGTACTTAGCGTGTGGGGGGTGACTGGAAGGATCCAAGGACTGGCTGTAAAGACAGAGCACCGCTCCCCCGCACAGGGCACACACTCAGATGTTCAGTGCCTAGAGACAGTTAGGTATTTTTACTTCTTCCCTTCCACACCAGCCAAGGGGAGCTTTTAGGGCTTGAAACCAGGGAAGAAAGTCAACAGGGCAGAGAGAGAGTGGTCCTCTTTGAGGACGACATCAGTACGGGGGCCAGGGGAGGCTCTGCTTCGATGCGGAGGCAGATTGGGAGGGCTTGGTTCCTTCCTCCGTGGATCCCTAGCAAGGCACGTGGAGCCCCTCGGGGATCTCCGCTGGAGGAGCCCCAAGTGCCCCACGTGGGTGGTGTTGCGTCTGGCTCCCCACCTCCCAGCCAGCTCTCAAGGGCAGGGATGAGACCTGCTCAGCTCGGTGCCCAGGGGCCAGCACATGGTGGAGAGCCTGCAGCGCAGGACATGGCGAACTGGCAGTCCCTCGGAGCAGGGCAGTCACTGTCACAAGGGCAACAGTAGCCGCCACTTCCTGGGCGTCACGCTTAGGGCTTACAAAATCGCTCCATAGCCTTACTGCTGCTCCCCCCGGCAGAGGCTGCTGTCAACCACATGGGTGAGGGTCAGAGATGAGTCCCTCCAGCCCCCCAGCCCACTGAACTCTACAGCTTCCGGCCTCTGCTGGCCACCGAGCTGTCCTGAACACTGAATCGGGACCCAGAGCCGAGTGCCTGTCATGTCCAGCACCGTGAAGCTATAGCTCTCCTTGCTGTGTAAGTGCCCAGCTGTGGAGCAGAACAGTGTTTAGGTGGGTGTCTTCCCCCGAAGATGGGTTTTCCCAGTTTCACCCACCTGCAGGATGGAGGGAGCCTCTGGGAATATCCAATCTGCTTTCCAGCCTTAACAATCCGAGATAGCATTCCAGAGATTTCTGTTTGGAACCCGACTTATGCTACGCAAATTAATGAAAGAAGCGGGGCCCCTCCGGTGGTCACATATTTGGAGCCAAGGGTGGCTTGTTCAGCAGACCCCGTATGAACTCTGACCCTTCGTCATTTGCAGCCACTTGCTGGAAGTCTCCTGGGTGCGGGTGACATGGTGCAAACAGCTCTGCTTTCATGGAGCTCAAGTACACGAATGTAGGTGCCCACAGGTTAGAGACAAAAGACCACGGTGGGGCAGGTTCTTGTCTCACGGAAACCAAGAATGAATCTTGTGGACAAAAGGGCGAAGTGAAGTGAAAGTTTATTAAGTGAAGGTGAGAAGAGTAAGGAAAGAGAAGGAGCTCTTTAGAGTGAGAGAGGTCCCAAATGGATTGCCACTGAGGGCTTTTATGGACAGTCTTTTACAGAAAACTCACCAGGGACCTTGGTATATATCTTGTCTATAAATGTGGAAGACAAGCAAGCGGATTTGTAAATATTATGAAAGTAAGTGGATTTGTTATGTTCCATTCTCTCTGGTTAATATCTTGTCTATATCATTTCTTGACACTGGGATTTCTGTGACCCTAGGCACTTTGTCTCCTACCTATCTTTCCCTACCTGGCCTCGCCTGTCCCTTACTCAGTGTGACTGGGGCCAACTTCAGACCCAGCCTTGAGGGACTGCTTCCCTGGGCAGGTGGGATTTCAGCTGAGACATGAATGGCCAGAAGGAGGCAGCCATGGACAGGTGCAGGTACCAGTGTAGCAGCCAGAGGGAACAGGTGCTGCAAAGGCTGGAGAAAATGGGGCGGTGGGGAAGAGGCTGGGCTAGGGTTGGCCAACGGCCTGAGTGGAGAGGCCATGATGGAGACTCCCCAAAGCCCAGCCATGTTTGGCCTGCCTGAGTCAGCCCCAGCGGGGTCTGCACTGTGAGCGGGACAGGGCCCATCAACCCCTGTTAGCATTGTGCTTCTGGCTGGTTGTCCTGGGGGAAGTAGGACCCTTGTTCTTGCCAGCAGCCACAGGGACAGGGCCCAGCTCTGCCAAGGCTGGGGAGCGGAGGCCTAGCTGAATGTGTATGTGTTTGTGTTTGGGAATTTTGTCTAAATCCGCGTCACCATCAGTGGTTTGAGAGCTCCTTAGAGTTATCTAAGCCAAGAGAAAGGCCCTTGAATCACATGGGAGAAGCCATTCCCTCCCGTCTCATCCCTCTGATCATATCAAGGTCAATGTCCACTCGCTGATGGTTTGTTGTTTATACCCCTGACATTTGCTAACCTTGCTTTTGACACGAAGAACATCTGGGCCAGAGATCATAGGCACATAACCACAAGAAAGCCGTAGTGCTGCTTGTTTTCAGTGTCCCGCCCCAGCCACCTTGCATGGTGGTCACTAACTTTCTTTTTACTATTGTAATTTTCCTCCTTTAAAAATTCATTTTTGTTTTTGCTGACAGCTTTTTAAGATTCCCTTTGAAATACAATTATTTTAGTAAAATGAATGAAATCATCCAGGGGCGCCTGGGTGGCTCAGTGGGTTAAAGCCTCTGCCTTCAGCTCAGGTCATGATCCCAGGGTCCTGGGATCGAGCCCCGCATCGGGCATGATCCCAGGGTCCTGGGATCGAGCCCCGCATCGGGCATGATCCCAGGGTCCTGGGATCGAGCCCCGCATCGGGCATGATCCCAGGGTCCTGGGATCGAGCCCCGCATCGGGCTCTCTGCTTAGCAGGGAGCCTGCCTCCTCCTCTCTCTGCCTGCTTCTCTGCCTACTTGTGATCTCTGTCTGTCAAATAAATAAACAAAATCTTTTTAAAAAAAGAAAAAGAATGAAATCATCTGAAAGAGAAATAGTAAACCATATTGAAGATGGTCAAGGGGAATGGCAGAAGTCATGAGGAAGGTCTGTACAGGAGGGACAAGTTTGGGAAACGTGAGACTAAGATGCTCAAGGCCCACCTCCCCAGTTCCCCAATACTCTTTCCCCCAGGAAAGCAATTCTTTTTGTTATTAAATGTCTGTGTTATGATGAGGAAGCAGACCATAGCGTTTAGTCAAGACTTTCAAATGGAGTTTTTGATCATGTATTTATTTGGGTATATGCCACCTTGTTGCAAAAAAAGGTATTGTGGCAACTTACAAACATAGATAAAATACAAGAGTAAAAATAAACAGATCAGGGTAAAGGTTAAAGCAGAAAGCTAGAATGAAGTCAGAGTCCAGTTGGTGACTCAGTACAATTATTAAAAGTAATCTCAAATTTGACTTTGAGGTTCTCAGTGGCCAAAGCAAAAGAGAAAAAACGACTCAAGATTCCTAACAGTGAGTTTGGGGCTTTGGTATAGAAACAGACCTGGGTCAAATCTTGACTCTACTACTTGCTAGATTCAGGACCCTGAGCAGGTTGCTTAACCTCTCTGAACTTGAGGTTCAGCACCTGTCAGGAGGGAAAGTAATGCCAACCTTGGGGGTTCCTGGGCGCATCAATGAGAACGTGTGTTAAGGTGCCTTCTGGCTCTAGGAGGGTGCTGCTTGGGTCCTCAGCTTCCCTCAGTCCTCCCTAAGCTGCAGGTCTTCAGCCACAAAATGGAGTTGACATCTGTCCCCTCTGTCAGTCCTTACCCTGCTCAAGCATGCAGCATGAAAGAGGCTGAGCCAGATCCCAACCCAGGCCTCCCTACCTCCTACCCAGGCTCCCTCACAGCCGTCCGGTGCTGTGTGCTCCTGTCACCAGAGTGGTTTCCAACGCTGTCAAGAAGATGATGCTTTGGAACATAGAGGTTTTCAGGAACATTCAAATGATTCCCAGGAAGACCTTGGGCTGCTCCCAAGGCAAAGCCCCCTTCTCTCCTCCGCAGACAGAGCAAATTAAATGTCAAGGGCTAGAAATCTCTAGGGGGTTAGGTGGCAGTCGAAGCCCCTTCATGTGTTCAGAACACCAGAGACAGTTTCCTTTGCCTTCACATCAAAGGTCAGAAAGAAACGCTGGCCCTCCCCAGTCCAGGTCCTTTCTTATTTGAAGTACCTGTGGCCAAATGCAATAAAGTCCATGACAAAAACCTGTCCCTGGCTCCCATCGACAATGGAATCAATTCCAGTTGTCTTAGAATTGACTTTTCTCTGTTAACTTACACTTGACTTTGTTCCAAATGTGATTGGAGGCAGTCCTTAGCTTGGCATTCAAGGTCCTTTACAAGCTGACCCCAACCTCCTTCTTGGGTGTCCTTTGTGGATGCAGTTTGTGGCCTGGTTACACTTCCGGAGCTGCCCCTGGAGTGCCATGCAGTTGGCAAACAACATGGACCGACGAGCCCTGAAACCCCGATCTGCCACAGACTAAGTTGCTGTGTGACCTTGGGTAAGTCCCTTCACCTCAGTTTCTTCATCTATAAAATGGGCGCATTCCGAGTATAGACCTTCCCTGTTGCAATGATGCAAGAATACGCACCTGGCAGGCTTGGCCTACCCGACGCTCAGTGGTGATGGTTAGATGACCTGGTTTTGAGACTCGGCTCCCCACTTAACTGCTTTCATGACAAGTGACCCATGTCTGGCTTCCAGTTCGACTATCTGTAAAGTGAGGAAAATAATTCCGTCTACCCTAACCCCCCCACACACACACTCGGGCCTGAAACCAGAAGGGCTTTGGGAAGGTTTGGAGGGCGCAGCCAGCATCGCCTTCCCCTGAAAACAATCTTGCTTGTCCTTTTGTTTTCCCAATCCTTTCTAACTTTTCCTTTTTCTCAGACTAATGAGCAAGAGGAGTCTGAACACTGCTCGCATGGTTAGGCTGTGATATCATGAAAGACAGAGTCTTGTAAAACCCACACCCAGGGCCAAGGGAAACGCAGCCCCCTGAAGGAACCGTTCAGTGGAGGCCGCTGGCGTTGGGTGGGGGAGGCTGGATGTGTCCACCAATATGAGTCAGGCCTTGCGTGGCCCGCTATCACCACTCCCCTTTATTTCAGGGGCGAGTTACAGCTTAAACAAAACATCACCTGACGATGCCTGAAAGAAATGTCTTCTGCACAAAATGCTTTTCCTTACTCTTGGGTGTGCGGCTGAATTTTCTAACGTGGCAGCTGAGTGTTCAAATATACAGATACGCAGGAGCTGGCACGGGCACAGAATGAGGGGAGCAGGCTTAGCGGGTGGTGTAGGGATCAGCAGTCAATGCCTCAAAGGCGGTGGGATGGACTGGGTGCTCGGGGGTCTATGGCCTTCCCAGGCAGAGTGGCCTCTAAGCCGGAAGAATAAAGGAAATATACAAAGCCCTTCTGGAAGATCAGTTGTGTCCTGTTGCCCAGTGTGGCCCCAAGCTACTCTCTAAACCTCTCTGGGCTTCTTTCTCCTTTGGTGAAACAGGGAGTTGGCTTGAAGGTCTATGTCCAGTGGGCTGTCCGGGTCTGAGGCTCGGGGAGCCACCAGCAGTGCCAGCAGGGACAGCCCACCTGTGCATCCTCAGCCCCAAGGCCTGGGCTCCGGGTGGTCCTGGCACCAGTAACTCTGAAACCTGCAAAACCCCAGTTCATACTCCCCCTTGTCCTTCCTTTCCAGCGTCCACCCTCTAGGACTCTTCTGCAACCGTAAGGTCCAATGCCTCCCCTGGACCCAACTGCTCAGATCTCAGTCTCCCCAGCAATCCCCCTCGCTCCACAAAAACAAAAACAAAAACAAACAAAGGGGCTGGGCCATTCCACCAAATGACTGGGTGGGGACTGACAAGGAAGAGGCAATGCGTTCTGTCCTGGCACCACCCCAACCCTGGGTCTAGGGTCTCGCTCATGGCAGACCTGGAGGTATCCCTGAGTACATCTAGGTTGTGGGTTCAAAGGTCCAGAAGGAAAGGACAACATGGACCCCAAGCCCCAGGGCTCCGGGAGCTGAGGAGAGGTCCTGTGGCCCGGGTGTGTGGCCAAAGCCGGCGTTCTGGGTGGAGAGGGAGCCCCGGGGCCTGGCCCAGCCTCCCACCCTGGTAGAGTCAGGGCTGGCAGGCAGCTGCTTGCGGCCTTCTCAGCTGCTACTGCAGAAACAAATGACAGCACTGAGGAGGAATAAGAGAAAATAAACATGAATACAGAGGGAGGGGAACTTGGAACAGGGGCCGGTATTTTTCCTCGGGGTGCGGTTTCTGCTCAGTGGCTGGGTGACCATGGAGGTTTGGAATGTGGTTGGACCGAGGGTGAGGTGGGGTGGGGGGTGGCCAAAGGCAAGGAGCAGGGACATTAGCCAAGGGACCTGAAGCCCGGGGCCACCAGCAATTCACCCAGAACGGGGGCGTGGGGTGGTACACCGCTCGGGGGCCTCCAACAACACTCATGTGGAGGTCCCTGAAGCCTCTGCTTTTGAATGGTCCCGGGGAAGGGAGACAGAATTGAGAGAACAAGAGAAACTAGAGGGGTAGGGAGAGGCCTGGAGGTGTAGGGGAGCATGGTCAGGTCTCCTCCTCTGTCACATAGGACTGTTGGGACGGTTTGGCCTGCCTGATCCAAGCTGAGGCTATTTAGGCAAGGGACATGGTCTCTGTGCCTCAGTGTCCTCATCTGTGAAACGGGCTTAATTATGCCTACCTCTGAGGGTGCTACTGGGAGGAATGAATGGGTTTGCGCATGTGAAGCTCTTGGCATAGTGCTCTGCAAGGGGAAGGGATTATTAACCCACCCGGTGCCAAGGAAGCTTTATCCTGGCTGCCCCACGTGCCCAGCACCTGCCTTGGGCCTGGACCGCGATAAATATTTGTTGGCGGAACCCCCTGCAGGAGCTGCTGTGGGGGAGCCACGGCCATGGCCACGCCCACAGCCACGGCCACGCCTCTCCTGTGAGCACAGGTCCCGGCTCAGACCACGAAGTGGAGGGTGTAGGTGAGCTGGTGGCCGTTGTCCCAGGCGTACAGCACGCGCTCCTTGGGGTTGTAGTCGATCTGGGTGGTGAAGGCGTGCTCGTTGAGGAAGGGCAGCTGCGGCTGGGCATCGGTGCCCGTATGCGTGTCGAAGGCGTAGGCCACCTGGCCTTCCTTCCGGTTGTAGGTGTCCACGGCGTACAGGATGCCGCAGACCAGGAAGCAGTTCCCGTAGGAGTTCCGCCGCAGCCGCGTCCTCCACGTGGTCTCCCGGTGCGTGGACAGGTCGCCGGGGTCCAGGCGGCTCAGCACGATCACCTCGGGCTGGGCCTCGTCGTGGTCATCCGCGGCGGGGTAGATGACCCACAGGCCGCTCTCGTCCACGGCGAAGTCGATGTCCGAGTGGCCGCGCCACTTCCAGGGCGTCGTGTCCTCGTAGACCACGTCGGGCAGTAGTGCCCAGGAGGCCACGAAGCGTTGCCGCAGGTCGTACTTGATGATGTTCTTGGTGAAGGCCCGGTTGTAGTAGAAGGCGCCCTGGTACACCACGTGGCCCGTGCCGATCCAGTTGTAGGGCAGCTTGTACACGTTACTCCAGCGGCCTGTGTGTGCAAGGCAGCTGCTCACACCCGGGCAGGGCCAGGCCTCCCAGGGTCCCGAGTACCGCAGTAGGCAGGGGATACAGAGCAGGCTCCGGGCTTGGAGCTAGGCTGATCATCTTACCGCCTGCGGGTCCAACCCCCACCCCCTAAGAGTGGCAGGTACTATTAGCATCCCCCTTTGCCAAGGAGGAAACAGGATCAGAGGGTTCAAGGTCATCCGGTTATGGAATGGCACAGCCAGGATTTAGACAGCCCCTAGCTTTGTCTCAGGGCCTTTGCTCAGGCTTTTTGTCTGGACTGCCATTCCCCATCCTATCTGCTTCAGCAATGCCTCCTTATCTTTCAGAGCCTTCCACCAATATTTTCCTTTCCACCAATATTTCCAGGAAGTCTTCCACCACCTCCCCGGGCTTGAGTGAGGGCCACTCCTCTGGCCTCCCGTCACCCTTGTCTTGGCACTTTTTACTGGCGTCCTCCACACCAGCCTGTGAGCCACCTGAGGCAGGCATCAAGTCACTTTTGACCTGGCAAAGAAAGGACTTTGGCTGTTCCAGGCCATACTCTGACTCCATGGCTGTCATGATAAACCCAAACTTTAATGTGGCTCCTAAGGTCTGCCTGAGCCTACTCTCTCCTTAGGCTTCCCCCACCTCCCTTCTAGGGCCAGCCTGCCTCTCATTGCCGGGCCTTGGCACACACTGGGCCTTCTGCTTGGAACACGTGGCCCTTTCCCTTTTCTATGGCTTCTTCCTGCTCTTTCTCCAGGGCTCAGCTCGACATCAGCTCGTCCTCTGGGAGGTCTCGGACATCCAGGCTTGGGTCCCACAGTCCCTCAAGCTCTCCCTCAGACACTACACTGGAGTTATTTCCCAAGGTCTTTGCCTCTCACATCAGACTGTGAGTTTCTGGAGGGCGGGTCAGGCCTAAATGACCCCTCCCCCATCATGCCCCAGATCTGATCACCCAAATCCTGCCCTTCCTTGCGCAGACTTGCACCTCCTCTAAGTCCTGGGGCTCTGCTCACCTGTAAAACAGAGTGATAACCCGCCCTCCTCAGAGAAGTAAGAAGCTACCATGAGCTGCCTCACGCGGTGTGATGCGCACATAGTAAGTGCTCAAGAACAGGAAACCCGAAGTATTGCTCCTCCTGACAGTAAGTTAGGCTCCTGAGGACAGGACCTCGTTCATCTTGTTTGTTGCCTCATTCCTGCTCCTGGATCCAGCACACAGGGGGTGCCCTCAGCTGCCCCTCGTGGGGGGTGGCTGATCGTTTGGAGCTAGGCCAGGCTGGGAGTCTGGACCACGGGAAAGCACAGGCACAAGAGGGCCCAGTCTCCATGGGAGACCCTTCTTAGGCCACCCACCCCCGACCCTCGTCCCATCTCCCGGCTCTCCAACCTTGCTTGAAGTTTTCCAGATTGCGGAACTCCACCAAGCTGTTCCCGTAGTAGTAGTTGGTGACATAGATCCTGTCATCTTTCGCAGCGGGATCCTTCATCCAGGCTCCCTCGTGGCGCCCGTAGCTGTTGTGCCTCACGGGGGGATCCACAGCCCGCAGGGTGCCCTCACAGCTCACCTCTCTGCCTGTGGGGAGTGAGGGGTGCAGCATGAGGTCCTCGGCCCCAAAGGCCCCGGAGCCAGGGCAAGTCCTGGGAACATCATCCGGGTCTTACTTAAAACCCCTCCCGATATTTTGTTTGCAACCTTCTTTTTTTTTTTTTTTTTTTTAAGATTTTATTCATTTGCTTGAGAGAGAGCACAAGGAGGGGAGAGGGGCAGAAAGAAAGGGAGAAGCAGGCTTCCCATTGAGCAGGGAGCCTGATATGGGACTTGATCCCAGGAACCCTAGACCATGACCTGAGCCAAAGGCAGACATTTAACTGACTGAGCCACCCAAGCGCCCCATATTTGCAGCCTTTTTCCCACTTTCCTGATGATCAAAGCAATATCTGATCAATGTAGAAAACAGAACATTCAGCAAAGGAGAATGAGGAAAAGAAAAATAATGAAAAATGTCATTATCCAAAGAAAATTTTAAACATGTTTTGTTTCCTTCTGTTTCTTTTTTTTCTTTGCATATGCAGTCATGCAGATGTACTTTTAAAAAATCATGATTCTCCTGAATATACAGTTTTATGTATCCTGTTTTTTCCCCCCACTGAGCAATTTCTCACATCATTAAATGGCTTTTAATGATGTGATTTCAAGGCTCTACCAGGCCACCAGACAGCTGTGCCCCAGTCCCCTTGGTGTTAGGCCTTCACATTATTTCCAGTTTTCTGACATTGGAAACGGGCTGGGGGTGAGAGGCAGGTAAGCGGCAGCTACTGTCCACACCGCTGACAGACCCTTTAGGAAAGCTTCCTGGAAGCTGAATGCACTCAGATCCAAGTGGGGAATGGGTTTAACAACATCTTGTTATCACAGGTAGCAAGAAGCCCTCCAGAAAGATGGGCTTGATGATTTTTTCTTAAAGATCTTATTTATTTATTTGATAGACAGAGATCACAAGTAGGCAGAGAAGCAGGCAGAGAGAGAGAGGGAGGCAGGCTCCCCGCTGAGCAGAGAGCCCGATGTGGGGCTCGATCCCAGGACCCTGAGATCATGACCTGAGCTGAAGGCAGAGGCTTTAACCCACTGAGCCACCCAGGCGCCCCTGGGCTTGATGATTTAATGGGAAAGATTTCTACCGAAAGACACACGCCAAAGCTACAAACATGGACATAAAAAGATAAAGAAGTGAAAATAGTTGCAGGATTTGATGATGGGATTCTAGCTGACGTGTTAGGAAGGATTTGTTTAAAATACTACCTGTTGGGGGCACCTGGGTGGCTCAGTCTTTAAGTGTCATGATCTCAGGGTCCTGGGATCGAGTCCCATATCAGGCTCCCTGCTCAACAGGAAGCCTGCTTCTCCCTCTCCCACTCCCCCTGCTTGTGTTCCCTCTCTCGCTGTGTCTCTCTCTGTGTCAAATAAATAAATAAAATCTTTTTAAAGAAATACTACCTGTTTGACTATTAATGTCCTCAAACTCTCTTGCGTTTTTTTAAGATTTTATTTATTTATTTATTTGAGAGAGAGAGAGAGAGAGCAAGCTAGAGAGACAGAGCAAGTAGGGGAAGAAGCAGAGGGAAGAAGAAGGAGATGCCCCACCGAGACGGGAGCCTGATGCGGGGCTTGATCTGGGGACTCCAGGATCACCACCGGAGCCGAAGGCAGTTGCTTAACTGACTGAGCCACCCAGGCGCCCCTCCTCACACTTTTTACAAAGGATCAGATAGTGAAGATTTTAAGCTTCCCAGACCACATACGTCTGTCCCGTATTCTTTTCTCGCAACCCTTCCAAAATGTAAAACTGTTCTTAGCTCAAGGGCCAGACAAAACCAGGCTGCAGTCTGGGTCTGGCGCATGGGCTGTACTCTGTGGACCCCGTGACGCTTACTCACCTTGGCTTGGGACATCTGCGTGTGAAGGTGGCTCGGTGGGCTGGGGCCGGATGGTGGGAGTTGGGGTAGGGGTGGTGGCAGGTTCGGAACTGAGAGTGCCGGAGGCCAAGTCTGCTCCCTCTGAGGCCCTGGGCTCAGCCTCATCACGCTCTGCGGAGTCGGGCTCCGGCGGCCTGCCCTCCACCCCGGGCGGCATGTCTTCTAGCCAGGAGGCACTCTTGAGGGCGTTGTCTGTGGAGAGAGGACTCTGTGCTCACATCCTGTGCTGCCACCCAGGGTCCTCCCCGGGCCCACCTGGCTCCCAGCTCTGGGGCCATGGCAGGGAGAATGGGGGAGGCCCTGAGGAGTGAAAGGCCTCAAAAAGAGGGTGGTGGGGGGGCTTGGTGGTCAACAGACCGGCTCCAAGCCCCCCAGCTGAGTGACCTCAGCCAAGTCCCCTGCCTCGGTGGGCCTCAGCCTCCGCTTCTATGAAACGACAGTTGTAAGGCCCACCATGTTAGGCTCTTGCTATGATTAGAGGAAAAGGTATACAACATTTGCACAGGTCCTGGCAAGCATGAGGTGCCAAACATGAGCCCCCTTCCCTCCTAAGTGTCAGATACTTTGTCCCAATTATTTCACACCCCAGATTCAACTCTAGGAGGGAGAGACCCTTGCTCCCATTTTACAGACTTTCTCCTGGTCCTCTCCTCTGGAACCCAGCCTATCGGTCCTCTCACACAGCATTTGCCTCTTCAAGCAGGGAGGGACAGATGCAGTCAGCCTCCCATCACCTCTGGACCCCAGGTCTCCATCTCTCTGTCCCCTCACTCACCTCCTACCTCTGATTGCGAGGGTTTCTGGGCCAACCCCCTTTCCCCCGGCCAAATCTCACTGGCAAGGCCTTTGCTGAAAGGATGACTTTTTCAGCTCCCGTGGGACCTGTTTAGGGCCATCTCTGACCTACACACTTGTCTGGGCTGGGCTGGATGGGGTCTGGGTAAGAAGACAGGAAGATTCAATGCCCCACTGCAGGGCACAGAGCTGGGGAGGGCTCTCAGGCAGCTTTTGCAGTCTGCTGACCTGGGTTCCAGTCCCAGCAACTCGCTGTGAAACCTGGAGCCCGTCTCTTCACCTCTCTGAGTTTGTTTCCTCACCTGGATCAAGTCCAACAATGTGTGTGAAAGTACACAGAAGACTGTGATGCCAGGGACAAAGGAAAGGGGATGGTGTGGCCCCCGGAGCTGAGGTCCCTTGACGCTGGGACAATTATCTGACTTCCCTCATTTTGTCTCCCTGCCAGCCTTCCTCTTTGCATAGGGTTTAGCCGGTCCCATGGTGGGGCAGCCCCTGGGGTTTCTTGGGAATGGGACACACCCTCTGGGGGGGCCTGGCTTTGGCAGCCGGCCAGGGCCAGGGCCTGGTTCCCACGGGCCTCGCTGGCAGAGCCAGCTGTTTGCAGCTGTTCTTCCGCAGTGCCCAGCCAGGGCTCGGAGGCTCTGTACTGCGGGCAGGCGGAGCTGGCAGGACTCAGAGCCAGCAGCTGCCACCGGGGGATCTGGAAAGAGGCCCCTGAGCCTTGAGAGGCCAAGAATTTAGGGGGGCTCTTGAAGGAGTCTGGTCCCTCACATTTCCACCTCCTGGCCCCTTGGACATGGGGTGGGCAGAGGGCTTCATGGAAGGAGGTGGTCAGCAGGACCCAGGGTGGGCGAGCAGGCTTGGGTCACCTCTCTGGGACATAAGACGAGAGCAGGCATCTGGGGAGGGTCTCAGAGGAAAAATCAGGAGCCACACCAGTGGGGATGGCCCAGAAATTTGGGTACTCTTGGGACTTTTGTCTCTTGTGGGTTTTTTTGGTTAATTACTTGGTTCCCCTTCACTGTGATCCCCCACGGACTGCAGGAAAAATACAGGAGTCTGTGGGCTCCTCTTTGGGGAAATAGGAAGTGGGAGGCATCCCCGCCAAGGCCTCTATGGAAATGAGACGTGCTCCGAAGGCTCCAGAACACGTCCCAGAACCTGGCCTGGCTCCAGCCCCTGGAGAGTCCCACCCCACCTGTGGCTGCTGCCTGCTCATGGGTCTTTTTTCCCACTGGACTGTGAAGTCTGTGTTAGGCGGAACCTCTGGGAGATCTGGCACGTACATAGTGGACTTTCGGCAAATCTCTAAATGAAGAAGGAAAAGTCCAGTGAGGGCAGAGACCGCCGAAAATACCGGAGAAGAACCTCGTGGCCCTTTGCGTTGATACAATCATTTCATCCCCAACAACCCCACAAGGGGTACCGTCGCATTGTGTGGTTGAGCGACGGACGCCGATAGGTAACCAGCAGGCCTGAAATCTGGGGCAGTTTGTAGAGAAGACACCGGGTCCCCTGCTTGGGGTGCAGCCACCCAGAAACAGGCCCCCACACCCCCAGGGTCCAGTCCTCCTCCAACTCACCGGCCATGGCCTCGGTTGCCTCCTTCCTGCCCGCCTTATAGTAGGTAATGCCTCGAATCACAGCCTGCTGCTGGGCCAGGGTCCGGGGCTTGGCTGTGGGCTGGGGGGGTCTGCCCTTGCCGCCCTCCTTCCTCAGCTTCTCCACCTTCAGCAGCTTCTCCTTAGGAGGTTTTGTGAGGCCCCTGTCTGCCAGGGCCTTCTGAATGTTGCCGTATTTGTTGTTTTCTTTTCCTTTCCCTCCAGCTGTGTCCTGAGGGAGAAGGGAGATCTCAGACTTCAGGGGAAGAAAGGGGGTTCAGGAGGTCATGGAGGCTCAGTCTGTGGGTGGGGCTGGAAGTGGTCATGATGCTTTAGGCCCTAGGTCTCAGGTGCTTGTGAACTCACAGCTTTCCTCCCATAGTGGCTACGTCCATGACTGGGGTATGCCTCAGTTTCCCCAGTCAGCTCTCCAGTTCCCTGGCTGAAAGAAGCCCAACCTGATAGGTTAGGTTCCTGTTCCATTTCCAAACCACTGCATACTCATCCCCAGGGGGTAGATTATAATGGTTAATTCTCAAAGGAGGGAGCTGCTCACCAGATCAGCTTCCCATCCCTGTCTCTCTTGTTCATGGGTCTTTGTGGGCAGGGGCGAGGTTTTCAGGCTCCAAAGCAGGGTGACCAATCCATCTCAGTGTGCCTGGAACTTTCCCAGTTTCAGCACTGAAAGTCCTGCATCCTGGGAAACCCTTTAGTCCCAGGCCAACTTGGATGGTTGGTCACCAAGGCCATTGCCCTTAGTGCATGAAGTTTCTAACATTCTGTAAATTTTATTCTCACTTCCTCTTACATGCTTGTAATGCTGGCTTGGCACAAGAACAAAGGCCCTGTGACATCGCCCAGTTAGATTAGCAGAATCTCCGGGAGATACAGCAAGTACAGTCTCTAGACCTTCCGTGCTGTGGCCCGAACAGCATTCATTCACGCCCGTGGACAAGACACGGGAATGAGCAGGAAGTCTGCCCTGGGCCAAGGCACCAGGTTTCCTCCATGCTTTATCAGCAGCGAGGCGGTCCTGGCCGCAGACACAGTTGGCCCCATCAGCACAATGTCAGCACAGGGGGGCCGGGAGGTGGAGAGGAAGAGCTCAGCCTTGCCAGTCACGCATCCACGGGTTCCAGTCCCGGCACAGCCCCCCTCTCCCCACAGGCCCTCACCCTACGCTTCCTTATCTGTCCAGCAGGCCATGATCGTCCCTCTTGCAGGTGGCTATGTGATCATGTCTGTGAGGAAGGCAGGTTTCGACCTTAGAAGTCAGATTTAGAGGCTTCCGGGAGTCCCCACTCTAAAACACGAGGCTGCTGTGGGGAACGGAGCGGCTGTGTCCCGCATGAGGGTGACTGGCCTAAGGGGCACGGATGGTACTGAAATTGAGTCTGTACCCCCTCATGTGTAGCTATCATAGGAAGGAGCCACTGGATAATTTGCCCACCTCCGGGGGCTTCTCTTCATTTGCCCGGAGGGACAGCCTTTTCACCAACTGTCTGCGTGGAGGAGGGCCTTTTTCAAATGTGCATAAAGGTGTTTTATAGATCTTGGGTGGCACCGCCCAGTGTGCCTGCCCACTCTGCTGAGCTTGAACACGGAATGTGTGGGTGTCTGCTGCAGGAATTCTGCATCCCAGACTGGGTTGGTGAAGTGGTGTCAGTCTGCAGCGCCCCCAAGACATTGCCCACCTGACCCTGAGCAGGCCTGACCCAGCCACACTAGGGGAGGCTAGAAGTGGTTTTGCAGCAGCCAGCCTTGTTGCCCAGGGCCAGGCAGGGAGGGTCGTCTCTATGCCTTTGTATCCGCTAGTTTGGGAATGGGAACCAGAAGGCCACCAGATGCCTTCCTCTCAGCAACAGTGCTCGCTGCACTGCCCGCAGCCCCGCCCCCCACCCTGCCAGGGACTCTCCAGCTGTGCTAACCCTCAGCCCCGTCCTGGGACCCCGAACCCCCATCCAGCTGGCCCTCGGGACGGAGGTCCTGGCACGCCATGTTCCTAAGCCCACCCACCTTCTGGCCCCATCACCAGGGCCATGGCCTCACCTGAGCCTTGCTAGCAGGGCCGAGTGCGGGGTCAGTGGCCGAGACCGGGGCTGCGTCCTTCTGCAGCAGTTGGAGGCCCAGGCTGGACAGTTCCTTCTTGATGCCCATCATGATGGCAGAGTGATTCTCATAGCGGCTCAGCTGCTCGCTGAGGTGACGCATGCTCTCCTTCACTACCTCGTTCTCCCGGCTCAGGTTCACCTTGACGCTCTGTGGGGGCAGGACTCCAGGGTCTTTCTAGCCCCTTCTGACAGCCGCCACCACCCCCCACCACCCTGGAGGGGACACCCCAGCTTCTGGCATCACGCTTGGCGGCCCAGTCTCCTGAGCGGGGCCCAAGGGGATAGGGGCAGGGTGGTGGCACCCGTGGCCACAGGTGGATAAAGCGTGCTGCTAAGAGACCACGTAATTATTAAAATCTTATTTAGTAAGTGAATGAGTGAGGTTTTTCCTTTGGGCAGAGGGAGCCGGTCCCTTCTGGGCGAGGCTGTTTTCTCCAACTCCACCCAGACTTAGCAATAAGTAAAAAAAAAAAAAAAAAGAAAAAATTTTTTTGAGTTATCTCTTAGTGAACAGAAGCAAAGCACAGATAATGCAAAACAGAAGATAATTAAAAAATCATTTCTTTGTGGCTACGGAAATCACTTCTGACTTGTTCCAGCCGCAGCAGACATACTCTCCAGATCGTCTGGCTCATGGTTACATGAAGTGAGTTAACATTTCCCAAGATTACAGGAGGACGGGCCAAAGGGGGCTAATTGCAGAGCTAGCAACAGGAGAGCCTAATATCTCCTAGGTGCACAGAAAATACTGGAGCACCATGGAAATCCAGCAACTGGTACCCTACTCCTGTGCTGGCAAGGGCCTAGCCCCTAGGACACACACACCAAACACTTTCTGGATAATTAAAGCCACGGTGACCCCCAACTTTGGGGATAGTAAGGGGTTAATCTCCCACCCTGGGGCACAGGATGCCCAGGTGCCCCCTCCCTCTGGAAAGGAAGCTGGGAAAGGAAGCCCCCACACCCGCTCCTGGCAGCTGCACGTCCCCAGGCTCCCAGCAGCCCAGCAGGGGCCGGATGTAGGAAACAGGCGGAGGCCTGGCTGTGCCAGCAAAGATGCGTGCCAGCAAACCCTGAACCTGCAGCCTGGACCCCCATGATGGCCCAACTCTGTTGCTGCCCTCAGGGGCCAGTTCTGGCCACCTGCCTAGACCTCTAGTACATTTGTACTGACCAGGAGATGCTCAGCATCTCTGCTTCCAATGCAGGTGGGCCCTGGGCCAGCCATGCTCTCTTAAGCCCTGCCCCAGTGGGCTTGGCCAGTCCTGTGCTTTTATGTGGCGTTCTATGTGACCAATGGCCTTGGAGTTGTGCCATGTGTGAGTCCTGGTCTTGGTGAATTGAGGGCCATGGCAAGTTCCTGCCAGCCCCCTCCACATCCCTTTCAGACAATCAGCTGGTGCCTCAGTTTCTCCAGCCAGCCTTCCAGCCTCTTGTAGGCCTGTGAGCCCCAGTCAGATCTCTTTTCCAAAGTCTAGACCTGGAGGCCTGCCTCTCCTTCTCCCAGCTCCCTTGCTGAAGTCCAGTTTTCAACAGCCAGCAGGGTAAGGCAGAATGGCCAGGGCCCCTTTTGACACAGCCCCTGTTCCCCCCACCCACCCGCACCCTCCCCCGCCCCGTGCTGACCCACCATGGCTCCTGGGGAGAGCTCAGCCCTTACCTCTTCCAGCGTGTTCATCTGGGAGGCCACCTTGTGGACATAGGCGTGCACTTTCATCAGGTCCATGCTGTACAAGGTGCCCTCCAGGAGGTCCACCATGGACTGGAGCTGCCCGGGAGAGGGTGAGCATCAGGGCAAGGGCAGAGAACAGGATCAGGCACGAAGGCTGCAAAAGGAGCCCCACCACTTGCAATGGCCTATGTGGGCCCTCAGCACCCACTAGACCCAGCTTGCTGGTAATCGTCATGGGAAAAGCCACAGATGCCATCTTTTGAGCACTTACGATGTGGTAGGTGCTGTGTGAGGGGCTGTAATGAGCTGTTTTACTTTGTCCTCAAGACAACCCCACGAGGTGTGTAGTGGGCACTGGAGGAGATCAGTCTGGATGCCCTGGGATCCATACCAGATCCCATACCTGGCTTCTGTGTTCCTCCTTCTTAACAGCCTGCATCTGTGACTCTCTTCAGGGAGACACTGTGTCCCCAAACTACCTGGGAGAGTACATCCCGCTGGGGCAGTCCTTAGGCAATGTCTGACAGGGGCGGGCATCCGAAGCCCCAGCTCCCTAACCCCACTGGGGACAGTTGAGCTGTCATTTATTTGCACTCCAGTGCACCCTGGGGCTAAGGCTGATGCCTGGCCTGAGACCCCACCCTATTGTGCTTCCTTCTCCCCCCACTTCATTCACTTTGGTACCAGCTTCTCTTGGGAACATTTTCATAATAAATCCCTGTAACACGAATCACTTGCCTCAGAGTCTGCACCTAGGGATTGAAACAACTATTTCTTTTAGAGTAATCCCTATGCCTAACGTGGGGCTCGAACTCACCACCCCACGAGACCAAGAGTTGAGTGCTCTACCCACTGAGCCAGCCAGGCTGGCTTGTCTGGATGCATTTTATCTTCATCTTGTAGAATGGAAAATTGCAGCTTAGGTGAAGTGACTTGTCCAAAACCACCCAGTTGTTAGATGGGGCCGGCTGCAGAACCCAGATTGTATAAACCGAAACCTCTTTCCCATCATGCTTTACTGTGTTCCTTCCAGTGTTCAGGTGGGGAAGCTGAGGCCAAGAGAAGGGGAGGAGCTTGCATAACAAATAGGTGGGTGGCAGATGCTGTGTCCTCCTGGCCCAGCCCCGGACTCCTCCCCCTTGCAGCTGCCCCTCCCTTTCCACTCTCCATCATGTGACATGAGGATGGGGCTTTCTCTCCAGATGGCCAAGATGCCAGTGAGGGTCAGGGAAACCATGGCACAAAGGGCTGGCTTGGAAATCAGCTTCCCCTGGCTTCTTGAGAAGGGCAGTTCCTCCTACCCTCTCGCATGGCCCCCCTACCACCATGTGGCATCGTTCGGGGGTTTGAGCAGTCCAGCGCTCCTGTCTGGCCCCGGCCAGCTGTTTCCAAAACAGTTTGACTCCCACTCTCCCAGGGGTGTTCAAGCTGTTTTAAGCCAGAGAGCCTTTCTTGGAGTAGACATTAATCTCTAAAATGGAAAAAGGGAGTGGAGAAGTCTCAGGGAAGCAGGGACCTTGAGTCTTGTCTGCTTCCCTGGAACCTTGCTCGGACTCTGAAGACTTACTCTGTACCCCGCAGGCTCTGGGGAGCCCAGTGGGAGAACCATGCACATAGACTCCTATGTGGTTCAGCTTCCTTCTCGGTGAAACGAGGCCGTAGGGCTGTGGTAAGGAGCAGTAGTGTGTGGACAGGGCTCAGCACAGAGCGGGAACGCAGCAAGGGCTTCATGGATATCAACAATCATGGGGGCTATAGCGGATCCTCCCGGCTTCACTCTGCTTCCTTCGTGGCCACCAAAACCAGCTTTCCAAAGCACAGGTTGGACTCTGGGTCTCTCCCTTGCTAGATAACTTGTCATGGCTCCCCACTGCTCGTGCGTGACCTTGCACTTCCTAAGCTTGGCATTCGAGCTTCCCATGGTCTGCCCCTGCACCCTCTTCGACCTCAGCAAATGTTTCCTCTGGGCCAGGCACTAAGGACAGTGAGGAGTAAGGCCGGCAGAAGCCTTCAGGGTCCTCCACTGGCTGTGAAAGAACAGAGAGTAGCAGAGAGGTACCCAGATCATGACTTTATGGAGGAGCAGATGCGGATTAGTAAACTTCGCCAGCAGGGAGTTATGTTGGAGCTGAGCTCTGCAGCAACAACACAGATTAGGCAAATATGGTAGAAGAGCATTCCAGGCCAAGGGAACAGCTTATGCAAAGAGCTGGAGGTGAGAAGAGACATGTTGTGTTTGGGCCACGCTACTCAAAGTGTGGTCCGCAGACCAGCACCGGTCCAAGCTACAGGTTACTCATCTGTGATAAAATAATTGCAAAAAATGAAAGTGGATTTTTATAAACTTTCAGATGCTTTGGCAGAGACATTTTTTTTTTAAAGATTTTATTTATTTATTTATTTAAGAGAGAGAGAGAGAGAGAGAGAGAGCGCGCGCACGAGCAGGGAAGACAGGGAGAGGGAGAAGCAGACTCCCCACTGAGCGGGCAGCCCTACTCAGGGGTTCATCCCAGGACCCCTGGATCATGACCTGAGCTGAAGGCAGACGCTTAAATGACTGAGCCACCCAGGCGCCCGACAGAGAAATTTTTATCTGTTGACTCTAACAGTAAAACAGTGGACTTGTATTTTGCATGTCTGTTTTTGCTTCATTTTTCTAATAATTCATTTTTCTGGCATTTTCCCAAAGTACTGGTTTTTATTTTAAAAAAAAGTAGTCTTTCACCACAGATAGTTCGAGAAGCCCTGTATTAGAGGAATTGGCAGGCAACCAGTGGGGCTGGAGCAGAGAGAGGGGAGGGAGCCATCCTGGGCCACATCCACTCCACTTGCTCTCACCAATAATGCCCTCCTTTCTTCTCTGCCTGGGGGACTCCTACCCATCCCTCAAAGCCCAGCTCTAATATTATCTCCTCCTCTGGGTTCCCACAGTCCCTGAGACATCCCTTGGCCCAGCACCAGTGACCAATCTTCTGAGTCAGGAACTGTGTCCCCAAGAGATCGGAGAGTCCTCAAGGTTGGGGCCATGTCTAGTTCATGTCCAGAAGGAAAAGGAGTAAAAAGGTGAAAAGAATGCACCTGCCACCAACGTCCCCAAGAAGGGGAATCTAGAATCTTCTCCATTCTACTCACAGTCATGTAATCAAGACCAAATCACTCCAAAGCTGGAGTTCTTAGCTTGAGGTAAAGGGCTGGGGTAGAAACAAGGGAAAGGTATAGCATGGGTGTGTGCACCCTCCTCCATGGGCTTCCCTTAACCTCCACTCCTGGAGGGCTTCCCATAGACCGCCTCCTGCTGAGGGAGGAGGAGCCGAATCTAGTGGAAGGGGCCTCAGCCCTGTCTCATACTGCCTCTGCCCCCTTCTCCTTTTGGGGTTCTCGGGTACCTGCCCCAGTCATATCTTCTCTTCCTCCTATACCACCACCTGATGAGTCAATCCCTCCACTACCCCACTCCAGTCCTATAAGGCTGAATGAAAACCACCATGGCTTCTGTGCATTGAAAAGACCCAAGGAACAATGGGTTCCAGGCTGAGAGCTGCCTAGGGACCCCTTCCATGGACAAGGGGATATAGCAGAGAATTCCTGAGCTCAAATCCCAATGCTACCAGTTTCTCGTTGCGAGATCTTAGGCAAGTCACAAGCCCTCTCTGGGCCTCAGATTCCTCCACAAGTAAAGCTGGAACAGTAAGTTCCCTTGCCAAAGGATTGTGGTAAGGATGAAATTAGCCAGAATTTTGGAAAAGATTTTGCATATCCCTGTGTAAAGTATGCTTACAGTTTAGTTATTGAGAGGTGGACTTGAGCAGAAGTTGGATTTGTTCCTACAACTGAAGATTGATCTATGGCCTCAGCACCTGGAGTTTGCAGGGCCCTAGCGAGGCCCCAGAGAGACAGTGGGGTCCAGGTACTGACAAGTTAAGAGGGAACTTGGCCTAAAATTCAACCCTATGCCAACTTTAAGAGCTTTGGTATCCACTTAGTTGTTACAAAAATAAAGCTGAAATTAAATTTAAAGAAGACATTTTTAGGGGTGCCTAGGTGGCCCAGTTGGTTAAGCATCTGCCTTTGGCCTCGGGTCATGATCCCAGGGTCAGGGATAGGGCCCTGCTTCGCCCTTTCCCTCTGCCTGCTGCTCTGCCTGCTTGTGCTCTCTGTCGAATAAATTTTAAAAAATCTTTAAAAAAAAAAAAAAAAAGGAAAGAAAGAAAGAAAGGAAACATTTTTAGCCAGATGTTGAAGACAGTTTTTCACATGTCTTGCATACAGAGGCACTGAGCATTTTTGTTCTAGGACATCTTTTATATAGGCAACAGCCTCAGAACACAGAGAGAGTGTTTCCCTCCAGAGTAGAGAAGGCGTGCTCAGTGCCCATTATAAAAAAATTTGGATTCTCTAAGCTTGGGGCTCCACTCTTGGAAAATACCCCAGTGTGTGTGTGCAGGTCTTCACTGAGTCACCCCATGGGAACTGGAGCTGGGAGAATCAGCTCAAGAAAATGTAGATTCTCTGGCTGCTGTGAGTAATAAAGTCCTTTGTCTCTGACCCAGGAGGCTTGTGTCTTCTGCCAGCATCCATGAAATTGGCTGCCAAGTTGTTAGCTTACAAGTAGGGTAACATCTCAGTCAATTTCACAGTTCTTGATACCAAAAAAGGCAAAGCAGATGCTCATATGTTTGGAACAAATTATAAAAGAAGAGGATACTCTCAAAAGACACCAAAACTATCTAGTCCATTACAGAAAGAAAGGAGAAAAGTGGTTTAGGACACATGCTTTGGATACAGCAGGATGTGGTTCAAATCCCAGACCCACCAAGCACTGCTGGGCATGTTATGAATGGTGTGAAAGTGCCTGGCTCGCTGTGGGGACAGTGATGTAGGCTGCATGTGTCTATTCAAGCATGGGCCCTGCAGGTGGCGGTGGCATGGGGCTGTGCTCCCCAGAGGTGCTGCTTCTTTCTGATCTGCCCATGGTGGTGGCTGGCGGGGGAAGGTAAGCATAAAATTCACTTGAAAGTATGGCATAGATCCAAGGCTACGTGCCATTAGGTGAGAGTTTGGGCCAGTTACCTAACTTCTCTAGACCTCAGTTTTCTTACCCATAAAACGAGAACAGTGATCCCACATGTCCCAGAATGGTTTGAGAATTTAGAGGAAAACATGCGTAAAAAGAGCTTTAGCACATCTGGTATGCAGGTGGGGCTTGCATAGGGGACATGTTCTTATTACATTAAAAACAATAAAATGCTACACAATTTAAAATACTGTATTCAGGTGCTGACAGATGAACAGGTTTGGGTAAAATACAGAACACTGAACTGGATGATAAAATATTCTCTCTTGTGTTTGCTTCTTTTCTGTCTCCCACACCGAACACATGGACTTTGTCTGGTTTCCTCCTGTATCCCCAGAACTAGTGCCTGCCTGGCTGGTGGTAGGTGCTCTCTGAACAGAAGCCTGTATTTTGCAGATACGCTGGAGCACAGGGTGAGCTAAACGAAGAACGCGGCCTCCACCACTTACTGGCGAATAGTCCGGAGCAAGACGTGGCTTCCCCTCAGGGAGCCTCTGTTTCCCCACCTGTGAAATGGGATAATGACGGCGCCTCCCCGGGGTGTGGACTTTCCACTGGAAGGACAGCCTGGCACCAGCCCGTGCTAGGATCTCCTCCGGGAGGTGTTCCCTTCCTCCCCTCCCCCAGAAAGCCTACCTTGAGGAGCTCTGGGGCCTGCTTCTTGAGCTTCTCCATCTTCCACTCGTTCTCGCAGGGGTTGAGCGAGGAGGGCGGCGCCGTGCAGGAGCAGCGGCAGTCGGTCCCCGAGCTCACGGTCTCCACGGTATAGTAGTCCTCCACCCGCGACTGCCCGCTGCGCACTCGGCGGCACGCGTCCTTGCTCAGCGGCCTCATGATGCACTTGCAGCGGCAGTCGGAGCCCTCCGAGGTCATACGCACCTGGTCCATGTCACCAAACACCTACAAGAGGGGCTCAGGTGAGCTGAAGGCCAGTGCTGGCTGGAGGGGAGGAGAGGAGGAGCTAGAGGGGACAGGCAGCAGAATCCAGCACGACCCGCTGCCCACCCCCCCCACCCCCACCTTTGTGGGCACGGTTACAGGTAGCTGAGGATCTAGGAGCCCTTTGGAGGAAACGGAGTCCAGTAGCCTTAAGGTAATAATACCTGAAAACATGAATAGTTTGCCTTGAAAATAGTTTGGCTGTTCCTCAGTACGTTAAACGCAGAATTGGGGTGCCTGGCTGGCTCAATGAGAGAGTGCAACTCTTAATCTTGGGGTTGTGAGTTCGAGTCCCACTATTGGGTGTAGGGATTATTTTAGAAACATTTCAGAGACACCTGGCTGGCTCAGATGATAGAGGATCCGACTCTTCATCTCAGGGTTGTGAGTTCAAGCTCCACATTGGGCATAGGGCTTACTTAAAAAAAAAAAAAAAATCTTGGGGGCACCTGGGTGGCTCAGTCAGTTACATGTCTGCTCTCAACTCAGGTCATGATCCCGGGGTCCTGGGATCGAGTTCCACATCCCGCTTCCTGCTCAGTGGGGAGTCCGCTTCTCCCTCTCCCTCTGCACCCCTCAACTCATGCTCTCTCTCCCTATCAACTAAAGAAATAAAATCTTTGTTTTTTTCTTATTTTTATTAACATATAATGTACTATTAGCCCCAGGGGTACAGGTCTGTGAATCCTCAGGCTTACACACTTCACAGCACTCACCATAGCACACACCCTCCCCAAAGTCCATAACCCCACCACCCTATCCCCACCCCCTACCCCCCAACAACCCTCAGTTTGTTTTGTGAGATTAAGAGTCTCTTATGGTTTGTCTCCCTCCTGAGAAATAAAATATTTTCAAAAAATCTTTAAAAACCCATAGAATTACCAATTACCGTAGGACCTAATAATTCTACTGCTAGGCAGAATTATTCTCCAAAGAACTGAAGACAGGTGTTGAAACAAAAACTCCTATACAGATATTCATAGCAGCGTGATTCACAATAGTCACAAGGTGGAACCAGTCCAAATGTCCATCAGCTGATGGAGAAAGGAAAGCTGGTCTCTCCATATGATGGAATATTACTGAGTCATAAAAAGGAATGGAGTACGGACACCTGCTACAACAGGGATGAACCTTGACCACCTGATGCTAAGTGACAGAAGCCAGCCACAAAAGGCCACCTGTTGGATGATTCCATTTATTGGCATCCAGAGGAGGCGGACCCACAGACAGAAGGCAGATTAATGGCTGCCAGGACTTGGGAGGGGGAAAATGGGGAGTGACCGTTTAACGGGCACAGGGGTTTCCTTGTGGAGTCATGAAAATGTTCTGGAACTAAGTAGTGTTGATGGTTGCACGACACTGGGAAAGAAGGCCTATGTGAGCTGATAGCCTCTCCACAACCCCTTGTCTTGGTGCCCTTTCCTTCCTTTGGGTCCCTCCACTCCAGCCTCAGGAACTTTGCAGCTTTGGGACCCTCGTCCTGATACCCTTACTCCCTGATAGTCCCTTGGCCCATTCCCTCATGTTACTTACCCATCAATTCCTCGGAGAAGACTTTCCAGACTACCCGCCTCCCCTTACTCTTTGTCCCCTTATCTAGTGGCTTTGTCTTTCTTTATTATACCTATTACCATCTGAAGTTTATTATACCTATTACCATCTGAGTTAGCAGCTGTGAGATGGTGGGCAACGCAACCTTTTCCTGCCACTCCCTGGGCTGGCTCAGCCAGCCCACAGCCCACCCTGGGCTCTAGGCTCTTGGGACACAGCTCTTTGTGGCTCAAGCAACAAACCCCCCAGGCCTCATGGCTACTCAGCTCTCACTGAAGCCGCCAGGACTCAGGTGAGTTTGTGGCTCCTTTGGGCTTTCTGCCAATCCCAGCACCCACAAGTGGCCCAGAGCCCTCTGGGGAAGGGCCATAGGTATTCCCTTTCTTTCTTTCTTTCTTTCTTTCTTTCTTTCTTTCTTTCTTTCTTTCTTTCTTTCTCTTCCTTTCTTTCTTTCTTTCTTTTAAAAGATTTTATTTATTTATTTGACAGACAGAGATCACAAGTAGGCAGAGAGGCAGGCAGAGAGAGAGGAAGGGAAGCAGGCTCCTTGCTGAGCAGAGAGCCCGATGTGGGGCTCAATCCCAGGACCCTGAGATCATGACCTGAGCCGAAGGCAGAGGCTTTAACCCACTGAGCCACCCAGGCGCCCCAGTATTCCATTTCTGTTCTGAACTGTCAGACACCTGTTTGAGCCTCTGGCCTCTGTCAGACCCTGGGTGACAGCTGGAGGTGTAGGAGAAATAGACTGAGGTACATTCTTGAGTTTCTCTATTATACGAGAAGCCAGCAGGATGGGCTCGGAGAGCACAGAGGAAGACACCCAAGTAAACTGCTCAGGGAGGGCCCCCTTGAGGGACATCTCTAAGGAGAAGAGCATTCCAGGGAGTGCAAACCAGCTATGTAAAGACAAGCAAGGGCCTGGCTCCTGGGGGCCTGGAGAAGGTTCGCTCTGGGTGGTGCTTGTGGGACCCTGGGGTGGCAGGAGGTTAGGCTGGGGAGTGGCAGAGACCAGCTTGTGAAGGACCCTGAAAGCTGGCTGAGTATCTTGGCTTCTTCCTGGGGAGTCATGGAAGGATTTAAAGCAGGGGAGAGCCAGGGTCAGATCTGCATTACGGGAAGCTCACTTGGGCTGCTTCGTGGGTAGATGGTGGATGGAGGAGGCAATCCTGGGGCACGGAGCCCAGGAAAGAGACATCTACTGAGAACTCACTAACTGCTGGGCAAGTGTGGGGCAGGGGTGAGGCACACAGCCATGGGCACCTACAGCTGTGTCCTTGGGTAGATTCCTTAATCTCTCTGTGCCTCAGTTTCCTCATCTGTGAAATGAGGGTACCACTACTCTCTACCCAACAAAGGACTGTGTGAGGACTGAGAGAGGGGAGCCCAGGAACACGTTCAGTCCAGTGCCAGAAGTCCACAGCGTGGTCTGTATATTATATTACAGCCGTTATTTTTACTAACAATGATCCTGAAAGGGTTGGTTCTGTGTTCATTTCTCCACGTGGATGCGGTGGCAGATAGTCTTAGCGGTGTCCTGAGACCTCAGACATCTGAGCCCTGGAGCCATCAAATGACCCATTCAAGGGGATTAGAGCCTGGTGTGGGTAGACCTGCAGTCCCCTGGGGGACGAGGAGGGTGGGGAAGGAGGAAACTATGGCTGGACGCTTTGTCCTGGGCCTTCTGTGGGTGGAGTGTACTCTGGGCAACTCCTCCAGGCAGTCCTCCTCTGCCTGCGAACGCTGACAGCCAGGCTATGGTCCCACGCGTTCCTTAGATCTCGGACAATGCCTCGAGCCTGCCTTCTCTTCAAGTCTCCTGGGCCCCCTTCCCAGCTCTGCTGTGGACTCCCAGTCACCCCCATGGGCAGATGTGGTTGTGTTCTGTGTGGCCAGGCCAGCCAGGCCTCCTCCTGGGGACCCACCCGTCACCCTGGCATCTGCCCCCCCCACCAGCTGGCCTGCAGACTCCATATCAGACTGCAACATTCCTTCTCTCCTCAGATGAGGTGCGACGTCCTGAGGGGGGCGGCCAAGGCCCTGACACTGGCCAGGAGTCGGCAGAGGGCCTCGGCTCCCAGCCCCAGCTGCCAGGAGCCTAGGCAAGGCCCTTCCTCCGTGATTGCTGGACCCCGTGGTGCTTGACTGGAGGCAGCCAAGCACCATGGCGGTGGGGGGACGGACCATGCCCAGACTTGAGCCCCAGGTCTTCCATTTCCCCGCGTGGCCTCGGCCTCTCTGAGTCTCTGCACCCTCCCTTGCAAGATGGGGAGGATACGTCTTTGCCTCGTAAGCCTGTCCTGAGGCTGAAATGAGTCCACCACGCAGAGCAGCCGACACCAAACCTGGCACAGGGTCACCGCTCTTTCTGTGGTACTTGCTGCCCAGGTAGCCGCCAAAAACCCTCCCTCACGTCCGCAAGCCATTTCTCCCTCTCTCCTCTCCTCACAGCCCCACCTTAAAGGAGAGAAATCTGAGCGTCAGGGAAGACTAGAGGCTCGCTCAGGGTCACTATGAAGAGCCTGACTCCAAAAATTTGGTTTACTTGCTGTTCCTCCCATGACCACCCTTCGTCACCAGCGGAGGGCTCCTCCAATAGCAACTGAACTGTGACAAAAAGAGGGCCTGGGGGGTGGGTCACGGCGGGGGCAGGAGAGAGCCTGGGGCTCTGTCTACTGGGGCTGGTCCATCCTGCCCTGGGCCCGAGGGCTGGAGTTACTGTGAAGCAGGGCAGTCCCTGCCTCAGCCTCCCACCGGCTGCGCTCCACCTCTCTCTACAGCCTCACTCAGGACACGCTGCTGCCAAAGACCCCAGAAATGTGGATGGCTCGTGCTTAAGAACGTCCTTGCAAGGTACAATGAGATGGCAAGAGATCCTTGAGATTTTTCTTGAGATGGATAAATCTGGCCACAGTGGGAAGAGGGGTGCTCAAGCTGTGAAATGTTCTAGAAATGAGCAGATTCAAATTGTGTCACCTTGAGGTGGAGTCTTCCCTCTTCTCTCATGGCCTGAGAGCCCCCTG
This sequence comes from Lontra canadensis, assembly GCF_010015895.1. Taxonomy (NCBI): domain Eukaryota; kingdom Metazoa; phylum Chordata; class Mammalia; order Carnivora; family Mustelidae; genus Lontra; species Lontra canadensis. The sequence goes on along the minus strand of NW_022631024.1, from coordinate 11,148,788 downwards.
AGAGCCCGTTTCCATGTCCTCCTGCAGGCAAAGACCTCCCCCAGAGCCCACTGCCAGCTCGACACCTCCCTGGATGGCCCCAATCTGGAGCCACCCAAAGCTGGACCCGGCTTCTTTTCTCAACTGATGTCTACCTACCCGCCACCCACCCCAGGCCTCTGAGCCTCTGTTGTACTCTGGACAAGCCATCAGTCATATTCTTCCAATTCTTTATCTTGAATATCCCCCACCTCTCTCTCCGACTCTCCATTCCATGACCACAGGCCGAGTTCGGACCCCATTAACTGCTTCTAGGGACACAGTACCCTCCTCCCTGCTGGCTTAATCTTCCAAAACTTCCTCTTTGTTGATCAGTGACTCTCTCACTCCACAAACCTCCATGGCTCTCTGTATCTCTGCCAAGTTCTCAACAGGGGGATGTGCCTTGGAATTACCTGGAATGCACTTCAAAAATGCAGACGCCCTGGCCTTAGTCCACACTTCATAACTCAGGCACTCAGGTTCCCCAGGCCATTTGGATGCCCACTGAAAGCTGAGCATCCTGGAACCCCAGGATTCTGCAAACTCCTCCATCTGACTGTTTTGACCTTCACTGTTCAAGCCTGTCAGATGGAGGGGACGCGGCGACCGGCAGCAGGGTTGTGTAAGATTCTGGATTTAAGGGCTGGGCATGGGGCTTGGCACACAGGATATTTCTCAGTACTTTGTTCTAGGTGCCCCGGTCAACGGGACTGTTGGGGCAAGAATTTCCCTGTAGAGAGACCCTGTGGGGCCTGGCCTAGCCCCATGTTCTTTGTGTACAGAAGGACTCTATCACTTGTATTCTCTGTCTTCCCTGAGCCTGTTTTCAATTACACCCACAGGCGGAACCTCCCAGAGCGGAGGCGCAGCAACACCTAAGCCCCCGGGACCAGCCTGGCCTAGAACATCTGATCGAGCCTGCGACACCTCGCCACCTGCTGCTTCAGACCCTCCTGCTCCCCTGGCCCAGTTCCCACAAGCCTTGGCCTTCCCCCTGCCCTTGGGGCCCTGGTCAGTGACAGGGATGACCCAAGACCCCTTTCCCACATCTGGATGCATGGAGGAAGTGAGGCACCTTTCACAGATGGGGAAACTGAGGTAGCCATGGGGAATTCTCAGCCTCATTCCAAGGCCATAGAGCAGAAAGCAGGTTCCCAGAGGTCTGTGCTGCCATGCCTGGGTTTCATGTGGTTCCCTGTCTGTCCATCCCAAACTCCGAGCCGGGCAGCCCCTCAGAGATACCAGGGAAGCTGTGAACCCCCTCTCCCACTCCCATGCTGGACAAAGCACTTCCCTAGATGAAAACTCCAAGTCCTGTTTAGGAGAGACCTTGCTATAAACATAAAATTAAAACACACCGAGTGAGGAGCTGCCCGAGACCACAGAGTTCTCTGGTGAGTCCTGGGGTTGAGCTGCCCCTGTACCCCTGAAAGTATGGGGCAGGAGGGGGGACTGGACCTCCCAGGAGCAGGAAGCCTAAGGAGAGAGCCAACTTAACCCCTCAGGGCCCTAGATAGATAGATTTCAAGTCCCAGGTTGGCCCTTGAAGGGCTCTCTCCCTCCCCCAAGTTCTCTGCGCCCCCCCCAAATCGGACAGGCTTGGAGAGGAAGGATGGTTATGGGGGAGGGAGAGGGTGATTATGAAAACAGCCCTCCCCATAGAGCCAGCAGGAGACCGGCTGTGCTGAGGAATGCGGAGTAAATTCACCCATCACTTGATTTTTATTTTTCCCAGCTGGCTGAAGTGGTGTGGGGTGGGAGGTTCTGAAGGAGGCCTGTGCTGTGTCCCCCAGCTGCTTCGTCCTCCAGGCTCTAGGGTGCTCCTCCCTACCCCACCAGCCCCAGCTTGCCCTGGGACAACTAAACACACACACACACACACACACACACACACACACGCACAACCTAGCAAGTGTTTGGCTGACTCACTACATAAACAGGGTGTTAGGTTTTCTTTGTCTTTGCTTTGTTTTGAGTGCAAGCCCTCCCCCACAAGCCCTACACGCACAGTGCACAGCTCAGAGGATGCCCAGGACCAAATACTCTTCCCAGCCAGAGGGATGGGAGGGGCAAAGCACTGATTAGGTTACATGCGGGTTTTTTTGCTTGCTGTTCCCCTACCTGAGCCAGGTCAGGGAATCCAAGAAGGTCCTTCGTGGAAAGGAAGTGGGCAGACATTGTTTTTCGGATGGGGAAGCTGAAGCCCAGAGGCAGGCCGCGACTTACTTGCCCAAGGTCGCACAACCAAAGAACAACAAAAGGCCCGAACCCAGGTTTTTTGATTCACAAGCTAGCCACCTCTCTATGTACCCTAGTTTCCCACCTGTAAAGTACGACTGATACTCATTCCTTTCTTGTCCTTGGAGCACATGGTCAAGACTGCAGCTCCCTTGTTTTCATACCCAGAGTTGGATCTTTAGGATGAGGGTCTGCTGGTCCCCAGTGCTCATACTTACCGTGTGGCTAGTGGCTTCTACTCTTTGCCTGGCCTCTGGACAGTGCAGCCTCACCTTCTACCCAGGATAGAGGCTGGAGCAACATCAGAAAAAGTCACTCCTTTGCTCTGCACCAAGAACAGGGCCCTACCTCCTTCCTGCCCCTCATTCATTCCCGGTTCCATCCTCGTCCTTACTGGGTCATTTCCAGAACACGCTCAAGTGTTCCCTTAGTAAGATTCTGTAATCACAGCATGATTTATCGGGCACCTACTAGGTACCAGGTGTGGTGCTAAACATTTTACAGGCATGATCACCAAATGCAGGAAGTGGTTGCTATTATTATTCTCATATTAAAAAGTGAGAAAACAGAAACTGGGAGGGGTGAAAGGCCCAAGATCACCCAGCCGAGAGGTGGAGGGAGGATTTGAACTCAGGTCTGCTTGACACCACAGCAGATCCTTTTAGCCACACCTGAGAAGACTTCAGGTCCCTTCTGGAAGCACGGTGTCCTCCAGAGGGTGCAACAGATTCCCGGCAGGACTACCAGAAGCCAAGCAAGTGACTAGCCCACTAGGTTCATTGCGTAGGGACTCTGGGTCCCCAGCATGGCCGGAAAGCATTGTCTCAGGCTCTGGTGCAAACCTGGGAGTCCCTGGGAGTCCCTGGGAAGCAGTTACGCAGGAGTCTACCTGACAGTCTCCCTTGGAAACTTTGAGCCGGATTCCCAGGCTGCCCCTGCCCAGCGCTCCTGGGAATCCTTTCCCTAGGCTGGGGACTGCATCTCTTGTCTGCGCCCCCTCCAAAATCTCAGGCTCCCCTCTTCCTGGCCTTGGTTTTCAGGGCTTATCTCCCCGCACTGGATTAGGTCCCAGAGCCCTTTCCTGAGACCCCCAGGTCCCAAGTACCCCTACCATCTCCAGCACTTCTTGCCCCACGCGCTCCTCTCCCTGGGTCGTGGCCGGAGTGGCTTCCGTGCTGAGCCTGTCGGGTCTACCCTCTCCTGGTCCTCTGCTCCCGGCCCTAACACCCTCCTTGGCCCGCACCCCGGCCACAGCGCCCCCTCGCGCCCGGCTCCCCGCGGAGCTGAGCCCGGGTCAGAGGGCCGCGCCGTACCTTACTGTCAGCGCGCACCCGGCCCGCGCGCGGCGGCAGCAACAGCAGTAGCAGCAGCGGCGGCAGCAGGAGCAGGGGCAGTGGCCCGGGCCGGGGCCGGGACAGGAGGGCGGCCGCGGCCATGGCGGGATGGGCACGGTGGGCACGGTGGACACGGACAGCCGCGTGCGGGCGCTGGGAAGCGCGGTCCACACTGCGAGCTCGGTGCGCAACCAGCAAAGCCCGCGCGGCGCGCCCCCCGCCCCGCGCCGCGCCCCCTCCCGCGCCGCCAGGGGCGGAGCTAGGGTGGAGGGGGCATCCCGCCCCGCCCGGGTCTCTGCTGGGCCTCTTCGCCATTGGGCGGCTCTCCGAAGGGCATCCCTGCGAGGACACAAAAAAGGGTCTTGTTCCGAGTCCCCAGGAGCAGCGGGGCCAATAAGCGGAGCGAGTGGTTCCCCCGCGGGCGGAGGTCCTGCTCTGTGAGATGGGAGACCTTGGGTGTGTCCCTTCGCCTCTTTGAGCCTCAGCTTCCTCATCTGTAAAATGGGAGAAATAGTGCTTTCCTTTTGGAGTGGTTGTAAAGTTCAGATGAGTCGTGTTTCCAAGGCAGGCGAGACTTTGAGCTCTCCCAACACCCAGACCCCGCCAGCTCTGCCTTTTTCACGGCTCAGCACCTGCCCCCCGCTTGTTTCTTTCCTCTTCCCTCCAAAATCCCGCCGGTGGACCCTTAACTCAACTTCAGGACCTCCTGGCGTTTAAACACCCTTTCTCCTCCCCATCCTCGGCAGGGAGAGCTCAATTTCTCCGGTTCCCAGGCTGCAAAACTTGTCAATTGGAGCCGCCTCCTGTCGTCACTCCTCAGGTTCCCTGCCCCTCCCTTCGCTCCGGGGCTCTTCGATCTCACTTGGGAGGTGGCTCGTGGAGGGCCCCCGGAGCTCCTGTACCGCACCCAAGGCGGCACCTCTTTACCTTCTCAGAATCGACGGCTCTGGATCATGCCTCCTTCTCAAACCCTCTCCTCTCTGGGTTTCTTTCGGATTCCCCGAATTATCTCACCCTGGGCTGCTTCGCAGTCACTTCGCAGGACCGTCCACCTCTGCGCACCCCAGCGGGGCCAGACGCCCTTCTCTTCCTCTCCACACTGACTCTGTGGGTGACCCTCCCCTGGGCCAAAACAGTTCCACCTGTGTGTGTCTGTTTCCCTGCCCTTGTACACTTCAACTGCTCAAAAAGGAACCTTTAATTGTGCCTCAAACGTCCTTCCTTTTTTTTTTTTTCCACTCAACAAGTATTTATGGAGTGCCTAGCAAATGCCCTTCCTTACCGCTACTCTCAAGAACTTCCCCCTCGTGCATATGCCCTCCCCTGCACCTTTTCTTCATAGCATTTATCACCCCATGAAACTTTCTAGCTGATATGTGTGTTTCCTTGCATCCTTTATGCCTTCCCTGTGGGAGAGACATAAATCAACAGCGCACAGACCTTGCCCACGAGCAGCTAGCTGAGTGGTCTGGCAGCGTGGCCCCAGGACCAGCAGCCTCAGCATCACCTGGGAACTTAGAAATGCAAGTTCTCAGGCCCTAACCCAGATCTCGGGAAGCAGAAACTTTAGGGATGGGGCCCGGCAATCTGTTTTAATAAGTCCTCCAGAGGATTTATAATTTGAGAACTACCGGCTTAACACAAGGTCTGGTGCTCTTGGACTCTGAGCTGTGACAAGTCACGTGCGGCCAGTGTTCAGTACAGATTCGCTTCTTTCATGACTAGAGATCAGGGGATGTGTCAAAACCAGGGCTGGATTAGTATAAAACATGAATATGCTGCTTTTTTGTGTTTTGTTTTGTTTTTTAGAGATTTTATTTATTTGAGGCAGGGGGGTGGGGAAGAGGGAGAAGCAGACCCCCCACTGATATGGGGGTTCGATCCCAGGATTCTGGGATCCTGACCTGAGCCAAAGGCAGAAGCTTAACCGACTTAGCCACGCAGGTGCCCCTGGTGTGTGGTCTTATGTGCACAGACTATCTGTGAATGGACACACTATAAACCAGTATGGTGGTTATTGCTCAGGAGGGAAACCAGTTTTGGGGAATCAGAGTAAGGAGAAAGGTTTACTTTTCGTTGAATACTTTTTTTGCATCTGGGAATTTTGTAATGCATGTCTTAGCTATTCAAATAATAGACAAAATGTACTGAAAGCACAGGGGTTCTCTTTCCTAGCCTGGCTCTGGCTCTCTGGCGAGCTTTGGAAGAAAAAGTCCACTGTTGCCCCAAACTCTGCCCTCTGCTGGCTGCTCCATAAGAGGGCCCCACGGTCTCTGCTTTCCTTCTTTTCACCATTCTCTCCAGCCCCTCTTTCCCTCAGCAGGCTCCAGTTACAATGGATTCTCAGTTCCCACTTGGCCGTGGGACCTTTGCATATGCTGTTCCTTTCTCCTGAAACTGTCTCTCTGCTCAATCTCACTTACTCCTACTCATTCTTTCCACCTTATTTCAATGTTCCTTATCCCAGAAAGCCTCCCTGATCATCACCCCTGACCGAAATGAACCCTGTCACACATTCCCGCAGCACCAGGAACTTCTAGGTATGTTGTCAGTTGTAGAACTTATGAGCACTTGTGGGTTTGTATGGTTATTTGATCTGATTAGTGTCTCACTACACCACCCATGATGGGTCTCAAACCTGCTTTGTTCTTTTCTTTTTCTTTTTTTTTTTTAAACCTGCTTTGCTCTTAACTGTCTCCCTGTTTTGTCCCGTTCCTCTGTCTGCCTCTGGCCTCAGGACAACTCCCCTGAAGATCTCCCATATCCTTACATACTTTCCTTCCCAGCTCTTCTGTTAGGACTTCTGCACATCATGGGAGTCTTTTCCATCTGCCCTTCCGAGCCTGTTTCCTCATTCGTAAATTGAGGTAAAGTACTGACTTCTCAGGATTGTTAGGGGGGTAGGGAACACTGCAGGGAAAAGATTTCATCATAGGTGCCGGCCACATGGTAGCTGCCTACCTTATAGGACTCTGTATGTTTAGGACAGTGGCTGAGGTCTCAGCACATTGTTATTTCCCTCACCTTTCTCAGTCTCAACGTAGTTGACTTTTCCCAAGGGGCGTTTTCAGAGAAGGAGTGAATGGGAATTAGGATCCTCTTTAATGTAACAGGTCCCATTTATTAGGCCAGGCCTTATATTATCAGCTTTGCATGCATCATGTTAATTCTCAAAACAATCTTGTGAAGAAGCGACTATCATTATTTTCTCTCCCTTGCCTTATAAACCAGGACTTTGAGGCTCAGAAGTAACACGCCCAAGGTCACAGTTATTTTTTTCATTTTTATTTTTTTTAAAGATTTTATTTATTTATTTATTTGACAGAGAGATCACAAGCAGGCAGAGAGGCGGGCAAAGAGACAGGAGGAAGCAGGCTCCCTGCTGAGCAGAGAGCCCCGATGCGGGGCTCGATCCCAGGACTCTGAGATCATGACCTGAGCCGAAGGCAGCGGCTTAACCCACTGAGCCACCCAGGCACCCCCCAAGGTCACAGTTTTTAAGTAGAAAAGTCTGATCTGTTTTATTCATCCTTTCACCCACTTAGTAATTATTTATTGAGTGTCTATTATGTTCAGGCTCTGTGCTCAGCAGCTGGGGTTATAATGAGGGAGTGAATAAAGGGATTTGACTAGTCAGATCTAGAAAAGCTTTTAGGAGAAAGTGGCAACAAAGCTGGAGTCTGAAGGAGGAGGATGAGTTGCTTCGAAGGGCTGAGTATTTGGTGAACTTTTTGGCCCATCTTTGAGGGTTAACTTAGAATATGTCCACCACTGAAACCCCAGGCCTTCAGGTTTCTGCAGTGCCACTTAACCTCTGATTGGATGTCCAGGGAAGGGGAACTTACTACCTCCAGAGGACTGAGATAGAAAGGGGAGTTCTGAGGGTGCCTGGATGGCTCAGTTGGTTAGGCATCTGCCTTTGGCTACAGTTGTGATCCCAGGGTTCCGGGATTGAGCCCCAGATCGGGCTTCTCCCTCTCTGTGGGGAGGCTGCTTCTCCCTCTCCTTTTGCCTGCTCCTCTCCCTGCTTGTGTCCTGTCAAAAAACCAAAAAACCAGGGGCATCTGGGTGGCTCAGTGGGTGGGAGCCTCTGCCTTCGGCTTGGGTCATGGACTGGGGTTCCTGGGATCCGGCCCGCATAGGGCTCTCTGCTCGGCGGGGAGCCTGCTCTCCCCCCCTCCCCCCGCCTGCCTCTCTGCCTACTTGTGATCTCTGTCAAAAATAAATAAATAAAATCTTTCCAAAACACCCCCAAAAACCAAAACCCAAAAAACAAAAAAACAAAAAAAGAGAGAGAGAGAGAGAGAAAGAAAGGGAAATTCTGGAAGGCCTAGGAAAGCCAAATGTCCTGACCTATTTTAGAACCCAGGGCTGAGAATATGACCCAGAGGATCCATGTCCTCTGCCCTCTTCCCCCTCACACCACACTAAAGGCTTTTTTTCCCCCTCAGGGCTGAGGAATGGTAGTAGGGAAGCAATTAGCTCAACAGAGCTGTAAGGGAACACAGAGGGGATCTAGATGTCCCCTTGTGGGAAGTATTTAAAAACATGTCCCTGAGGATATATTTGAACAGGATCTTAAAAGATGAATAGGAGTTTGGGAGTCGGTTGGATGAAGCCAGCCAGAGCTCCAGCTTGAAGGAGCTGAGGTTCAGGCTCTGATGTCTGATGCACTAGGTTTGGAATCCCCGTTACTGCTGGGTCACTTCATCAGTGTATCGTAGAGACAATATTGGAGCTACCTCATAGAGCAGGTGCAAGGTTTAGACAACATACCGTTTATGTAAATCTCTCAGAAACGTGGTCAGCACTTTCCTGATTAAAGATACAATACAGGTTGACCAATGAAGGTAACACCTTCAAAGTGCAAGGAAGCGTTGCAAAACGTCCTGTGTAGCAGGGGAGGAAGAGGGTGTGATGAGAAATGTGGGCAGGGCTCAGACCAGGAAGGGGTGTGAATGTCAGGATAAGTGGGGAATGAGAGATGAGCCACTGGATTGGTAGGGTGGGATTCAGGGGTGGTGAGGAAGGGGCAACCATGAGGAAGCTGTGGCATGACCCGGCAGGGGAGAGGCGGGCAAAGCAAGAGTTCTTGTTCCTTGTCTTCAAGCAGGTCAGGCAGGGCTTAGTTAGACCTAGGGTGACAGCAAGGGTAAGTCCTTTCCTGGGAGGGTCGCTCAAGGCAGATGCCCCGGCAGGCCCAGAGGCTGGTGGCCGCGCGCCACCTGGTGGCTGCAGAAGTTAGGCTCGGTTGGGAGCAGGGGAGACCGCAAAAGCCGGCATTTTGCTCTGGGAAACTGAGGCGGCCGGGCGGGGGCCATAGGGTGGGGTTTGCGATCTTTCGATTGCACTTCGTCCCTATTCTGACCCCATTTTACAGATACGATAACCAAGGAGAAGGGAAGGCGAACAAGGCTGGGTAAAGAGTTTCTCATGCGGGGGGCTTCAAGACACCAGGAGTCAAGAGCCTGAGAGTTTCTTTAATGGCATCAATGGCCTGGGGCTTTATTTTCCATTCTGTTGGGCAGGGGATAAATGAAAGAGGAGGAAGAGAAAACCGTTGTCTTTCCCGCCCACCCGGAGGTAAAAGGCTTTTAAGAGTACCCCGGAAAGCAGAGTTTTATAGATTCCATTTGCATACTAACGTAGTCACCTGGAGTTAAACTCCGGCCCTTTAATCTCCGGTCCAATTTGTCCTGAAGCCGCGGAGGAAGTCCCTCGTGAATACCTCAAAGCTCCGCCCCCTCTAAGCCCCGCCCACAGGGCTGGGCTTCATTGCACGTGCTCACCCAGCTCCTTCCCGATCCGCCCCTAGGAAAGACTCATTGTCTACGAGGGGGGATACGGGGAGTCGCAGGGTACTTTGATCTTGGGAAAATCAAATCAAGAGAAGGCCCTGAAGTAATCTTTGTTAAATTTTTATCAGAAGTTCTTATCTCGGTTGGAGACACTGACAGGCCTTGGCCATCACTTCTCAGGGCTGCTTATCCTTCTTCCCACCCCTTCAATTAGTGGGGTCCCTCGTGGCCGGCCTCGCCCGGAGGACTTCAATTCCCAGAGTGCCCCTCGGGCCCGTGCGTGGCAGCGGCGCGTGACGTCGGGGGAGGGAGCTGGCCAGTGCTGAGGGGGCGCGGCGCGGAGGGGCGCGGAGCCGGGAGGCTCGGGGCCCAGAGAGCGCCGCGGCCGGGATTCCGCCGGCCCCTGACAGCCCCCTCCCCCCGGCGGACGACGACGACGAGGACGAGGGCGCGGGTCATGGCGGAGCAGCGAACCGAGCGCGGGCCCTGAGCACCACCGCATGGAGCGGGACGAACGGCCGCCTAGCGGAGGGGGAGGCGGCGGGGGCTCGGCGGGGTTCCTAGAGCCGCCCGCCGCGCTCCCTCCGCCGCCGCGCAACGGTGGGTGAGGGGCGTGCGGAACCCGGGCCCAGGAAGAAGCGATCGCCTGTCCCTTGCCCCCGGGGTTCTTTTCCTCTCAGCCGACTCTCTGGAAAGCCGCAGCGGCTCTTGGTCCCCTCAGCGTGGACCTTCACCCCGGTCCCTTTAGCGCGGACCCTCCCTCACCTCCCCCGTGCTCCTGAGTGTGGACCCTCCCCCTCCTTCCCGGTTCCCCTCAGTGCGGACCCTCCCCCTGCCCGGTTCCTTCAACCCGGACCTTCGTTTCCCCCTCCCCCCTGTCCCTTCAGCACAGGCCTCCCCTCCCCCCGTCCCCTGTGCGTGAATCCTCCTCCCTCCCCCCAGGTCCCCTCAGCGCTGAGCCCTCCCCATCCCCTGGGTCCCTTCAGCGCGGACCCTCGGCGGCCCCCCCACCTCGCGTCCCGTCAGTGGGGGTTTCCCTCCCCCTCGGGTCCCCTGTGCTCAGAGCTTCCCCTTTCTCCCCTCGGAGGGTCCCTTCAGCGCCCTCCTCTCCCCTCCCCCCGTCCCCTCGGCTCCCTCCCACGCGGGTGCCCCCTCCCTCCGCGAACGCCACACCCTCGTCCTAGTCGTTCTCTGCCCTCACCTTTCTGGAGCCGCTTTCCTACTCTGCAGTCCCGCGCTTCCCCTGCCACCCCCGTATGCACCGCGAGCCTCCACCTCTGCCCCGACCCCCAGTTCGTTAGCTCTCGGCTCAGCGCTTCCTTTTCGGATCTTTCGGTGCCTGCTCCACACCCCATTTCTCTGCTCCTGCCTCCGCCCGTACTCAGCCCCCTTCTGTGCAGGCTCAGCTCGCTGGCCCGACCGGGGGGGCTCGGGACACCTGCCTCTTCCCTCCCTCCCAGCGGCCCATCCGGGTCCGCGCCTTCCCTGCTCAGCTCTCGTCTTCCCTGCTCAGCTCTCCCCTTCCCTTTCGCGGTCCCGGACCCGGGCGCTGAGAATTCCTCACCTGGCCCGGCCCTTCCTCCAGCTCTCCCCCTGCCCCCCCCGCCCGGGCCAAGTCCTCCGGTTCCCCCGGGACGACCTGCCCCCCCCCCCCCCCCGCCCCCAACTCCCTTCCTCTGCAGGGTGTTTTATTTGTATCTGTTTGATATTTTCCCCCCTCGGTGTTTGCCGCGGAATGTTTTTATTGGTAACGTGTAAGGAGCTTTTGTGAGGTCGTAAAAGGTGAACTTTTGAACTTGGAAAGCGCCCTGGAGCAATTAGCGCAGGCGATAGCCCCGGGAGGCCTGCATTACAAAGGGTGCTCGTACAGGCGGGCAAACGCTCCGGCTGCAAACCCGATTTATTTATTTATTTGCCCTGCCTTCCACCTTTCACATCTCCTCATTTCCGAATAAAGGGCAGGCTCTCGGAGATCAGCGCCTCCTCCCCTCTCTGCGCCATAAACTCGCAATTCTCTGAAAGATCTAGGACCGAACAGTGTCTAACAAGTAACAGATTTCAAATTGAATGCAAACACCCGGGACAGTTAGGAGGCACTAAAAATTAATTGCTTCAGCAAGAAGTTTCTCAATCAGGACAGTGACCGGGCAGGTGTGAGGAAAGTAACCTGAAAATAGGTCATTTAGGCGCTCAGTTGTGGAATGAATGAGGAGCTACGGAAGGAGAGAGATTTGGGGGTTAATCTGCACCTTCGTGTACTTATAAACTCATCAGACATTTACTGCCAATTCAGTAGATCTGGTATTTTTACCAGTTAAGGGAAAAGTCGGTTTAGCAGAGAGCCTGGTTAATTTCACTTGATGTTGCTGACCAAATAGTGGTATGTTTTAAAAGCTCTTGTCCTTTTTTAAGATGTATGTGATGTGTGGTATCTGGGTGGTTGGCATTCCCCTGGGATGTCTTTGGAGAATAATTTCTGAATGTGAACATGTTTGAGATCAATAAAATCCCGTGTCACAAAGGAGGAGGCTGGAATCCATCCAGGGTGGAAGACAGTATCATAGGAACAAAGGATTTCTTTAAGGCTTTTGACTTTTTAAGCTTTTTAAGCAAAGATTTCTTTTCATATTGATGTATGAACGTTGTAAATCCTGATCTAAAATTTACGATGCTGATTTTTTTTTACCCAATTTACATCTATCTTATAGCCCATATTAAGGGCATATATTTTCATAATGTCTTTCAACGTGTGTGTACTTCCTGTACCCACCTGTGCATAACATGTAGATGATCGATTTTAGTGCAGACATTACTTTCAGTTCTACTTGAGAATGTTGTAAGGGAAGCCTAGGAACTGCATTTGCTATTAATTATTCATTAGTACATTTTAAAGAACTCAATGGTAATTTTAACTCTTAATCAAATTTCCCATTCATAGTCTCATTTCCTCAATTGGTCAGAACCATTTAAAAGAATGTTATTGAACATTCCATTTAGACCAGGCTGGCTTTAATATTTTACATCAGTCCATTTTAGTGCTACAAATATTTCCTTTTTGTTGAAAACACAATGGGGCTTTGGGGAGTTTGATAGGGCTTAGAAAATACACGAAACATTAGACTGTTGTGGGATGTTTTATTTTTCAGTGTAATAATGAGCATTTTGTAGTGTTTTACAATTTATGTTCATTATCTCTTGTAATTTAACATGCTTACAATAGAATTACCAGAATAGAAAAAAAATAAAGTTTACCTTTGAAATGGTGGGGACTTTTTTTCCCCTGCTTTTATACTTATTAATATTTTTCTTCAAAAGTAAATGAAACTGCTTAAGTTCTAAGCAGAGTAAATGAATTCTCCTGGCTTTTTATCCTAATGACTGATTTCCATTTTGTATGAAATATTTGCAGTGGATAGCTATCTAGATAGGAGGTCTTTCGGTTTGTGTCATGAAGAAATAAACTGGAGGTGGAATTTTAGAAATGTTTTCCTGCCGGAAATGCCATTAATGCTGAATTTACAGTCTTTTAGATGTTTTTTATTATTCTATCAGAACAGAGTTGCTAGCCTTTTGATGCACCATCACCCTTTCAGGAATTTCATGTACTGGTTGCGCTAGGTATTTTCAGTTGTTGCTCTAGGTTTTCATAACAAACACGAACTCATTTAGTCATAATAGAAGACTGCTCTCTTTTTGGGGTTTCAAAGGAGGATGATTTGAGGAAGTATATTACGTTTGTTGTATTTTAACAGAATGAAGTAGTCTTTTCGATATTTTAAGTAAAAGGAAGGTTATAAGTCATTACCACCAATTAAAAGCATTTTCTGTGTAACTATACTTTGGAGGAAATGAGGAGAAATTCGCTAATAATTTGACGCCTTTTTCCTTCTATGAGCGTGTCATGCAAATCTGAAAATATCTGAAAAATACCAGATATTTTCCATGACAGTTTAATATTTAGTTCTGTGACTTTAAAAGTTAATTGAGTCACCTCAGAGTTTTCTACTTTCATTGAAAAAAAAAAAAGCATACTGTGGTTCTGTTTTATACAAAGGGCACACAGGAATTTTTTAGTAAGTTCTTTGACCTCCAAAGAACACTGAAAGGCTACAAAGAATAAACAGGTTCACTGCTGATTTTTGAGCAGCTGAGGTGTGAGATGACCACATTTCTGATCTCCTGTTTACCATCAAAATCTTTGTTAGCATTTCTGTTTCTTGTAATGAAAATATCATGAAATCCTTCATAATCTATAAATTGTTCTGAATTACATAGGAAAAAGGTGTGTGGTGTGTGTGCATTGGCATGTGAAAGGAAGTTAGATGGGGAGGAGGAGGGAGAGCTAATGGGGGGAAAAAAACTGGTAATTTACTAAACTATGGCCAAATCGTGCGTTTCCATATTTTATTCATAACTTCTTGGTTTTTCTTTTTTCCCCCCTTTTCCTGTGGGGCAAAGGTGAAAAACAAGCCCTAGATTAAAATACCTAATTTTAGGTTAGCGGAGAATAGGGTTTAGAAATGCCAACTGCTAGTATGATATTGATAAAGAAGTTTTTTATGCCACTTGTAGTGCTTGTTGTGCAAGTTGCCTTAAATTGCTAATGAATGTTTGTATGTTTGGGGGCCTGGGGCTGTGTTAGTGTGTTTGATCTTGTAATTAAGACACCATCACTTAAATTTTTTATAACTAGATAGATATTTACTGGTTTGTGTTGATTAAGTTGGTCCGTTGGTGAATTGTGTTCAGATCACAACCTCTGGCTTCAGAATTTCAAAAGCCAGGAGACTTAGTTTTCAACAAGCTCACTTAGATCTCTTTGGGGTTTTGTCATAATTTTTAGTTCTTATATTTACCTTTGTGTTCTAGCCAAGTTAAAGGACACTTTCTGTTTAAGTATCTGTTTCCATATAGGTTGAAGGCTAAATTCAAGAAGATGCCTTTTAAGAGTAAATTCTACAGTCTTGGTCATATCTATTCTTTTAAAGTAGGACAATAAAAATACCTTATTTTGTGTGAACCAATCACCTTATATGTGAAAATGGGTCACAGTAAAAAAAATTAAAGTTCTGAATCGAAAGATAAAATTTGCATTCCTGCAAAAAAACCAAATTGTCCTTGAAACAATTTTAACAGAAGTAGCTACTGAATCCCGTGCAAATACTTAATTCTTTGCAGTGCTTTGAAAGTATTTCCAAAACCAAGACATTGTAAAAGAGAGTGTTTTTTGTTTCAAACTTTTGTATTCTTTTTTTGATTCAAACTGGCATTTTTAAGGTCAGCTTTTTTCCCTGGCTCAGGTAATTTCTTAAGGGTTTACGGATGCTTTCGGTTGATAACTAGAGTTCAGAAATACCAGAATTATTGAAAGTCGGCAAGAAGTCCTGAGCAGGTAATTGATTTTCAGTGCTGAGTCCTGTTAGAGCCAAAGTTGCAGATTCCTCTGAGCTTAGCCTAAAAAGAAAAAACCCACCCCACCCCACCCCCCAAACAAAAAAACCCCTCCGGGTGTAACTTTGATATATACAGTATTACTAGAATCAAGCCCAGTATTTATTGCTTGTTTTCCAACATGGCTTGTCTTTGCGAAAAAGATAAGGCTGTCAGACTACAGATAATGGAAAATTAGGTGGAGACCATTGTGAGATGTCTGACCTGCTTTTCAGTGTGGTTTAGAACTAACTGTAAAAGAGAGAACTTTGTTTGAAAGAATAAGATATTTCCGACTTTATTTCGTCCTTCTCTTATTACCTGCTATTAAATAGCAGTCTGTGTAGAGCACCTTCTCCAGAAAACAGTTTTTTGCTAGTTATGATTATTTAAATAAGACTTCACTATGTAACCCGGTAATTCTAATTAATAGTGATTTAGTTGGGGAGCTAACCAGGATTTCCTCAGCTGGCTGCTGGGGAGCTGAATTGCTTTTTTCCCCACCCCCAGCTGCACCAAATCTTTTGATCCCTAAGCTACAGTGGTTGTCATTTGAGAATGCAAACTGAGAGAAAATATGTTCTGAAGTTAGCCTACTTTGAGGCTTCACTTGCATTTTTGAATTTTTGTTTTTGAAAAAATTATGGGGATAATTGGACCTTCAAAATTTGTCTTGGATGGAGCAAATTCTCATGTCTCAGTAGAAAATTCCTTAAAAATACATTTCTTTAAGAATTTTGGGGTTGTTTTAATACTGACAGTCACTATTTCAAAAGAAATTCTTCTAATTATAAATTCACAGGAGACATTTAAGCGTTTGAGTTTCTTTAGGAATGAATGGGTATTGGGGAAAATGAGCCTTTATAGAGTGGAAAATTTTCATTCAAGGTAGTTTGTGGTTTCTCTATCACTATTATGTAATAAGTTCAAATAAAGAATCAAAAATTCTTATGTCATACTAAATAAACTCTATAGTTTGTTACATTAAAAGTTACCTTAAAACATATTCAAATAATGAGGTCTTTGGATCCTAATTGCAAACTGTACACCCTTCAGTTGTTTATATCAGAGAAGCTATTCAAGCATAAACCACAGATGGCAGTAGTAGCATATTTTTCTATTTTCTGGAGGGATTCTTGCTTTTAAGTTGGTGTCAATTCTGTGCGCACTGTTGATAAGTCAGCTGGCAAGTGTAATGTTTCCAAAACCCAATTCCCTAGGCAGCAACATGTAATGTATTCCGGAAACAAATCCGAGCATTTGATTTGAAGATACACTCTATGGGTGGTTGGAACCAGAATAGTGACTTTGTTGAAGGGGGAAATTATAAGAACACGTTGTTAATAATAATGATAGAGCGCATTGTTTGAGTAATAAACACATTGGAATTGTGGCTGTGGTATTAGCAAAAGATATATTAACCATAGATATTTGCTTGAACAACTATTTGCATTGGAAACAATTCATAATTCATTTAAAAAGTACTCCAGAATCATAATTTTGAGCGAAGTGCACAACTAAATTCCTTATGTGGGAGAGGTAGCTAGCCTTCTCAGCTTTTATTTGTAACTTAATACATTTCATAGTATCATGGAATTCTAGATCTGTCTATAAAAGCATTTCGGAGGTCTATGAGTGGGTTCTGCTTGCTCTTCTAGTTAGTCACTATAGTGTCAAGATTCCTGTGTTAATTTTCTCCTTTAAAACACCGCTTGAAAAAGGACATAATTGATTAACCAAATTTTTAAAACTACTGTGATATTCCCTTTGAATCCAAAGGAAACAGAGGTATAATCATAGTTTAAGACTCGGGAAGCATTTCAGTAACAAATCTGTGCCAAAATGAAGGACAGGCTGATTTCAGTGAAGGGAATTGCCTTATCCTATATTTAGTTTTCATTAAAATAATTAATTTTATGTAACTCATGCATTCATTTCAGTCTTGAGGCTGTGTCATTTTGGAAGCATTAAAAATTAAGTCTCGTTACCCATTTTTGTTAACTTCTTATAGATCAAATGCAATGTTCTTTGTATCACAGTTAACTCTAATTCAATTTAGTTTTTCTCAGAAAAAAAAGACAACACTTTTATGAAGTCTTATACATTTTTTATCCTGCTTCCTCATCTCTTGCCTTTAAAATTTATAAAAGAGTAATGACAGTACTCATTTGGATTGTATTATTTTCTATCATTCATCATTTGTTGGTCGTTGGTTACTGGATTGTTTTAGATGTAATTTCTTCCCATTCATTGAGACGTTAACTCCGTTATTATTTATCTATATTATCTAAACCAGTGGTTCTCAAAGGGTGTTTCAAGGACTTCTGGGAGAGTCCTTGAGACTCTTTCAGGAGGTTCTTGAGGTCAGAGCTACTTTTATTGTAATATTGGCATTATTTGCCTTTTTCACCTTGTTGGCATTTGTACTGATGTTGCAGAAACAATCGTGGTTGAAAACTTAGAGAAAATCAAGGCACCAAACTGTACTAGTAGTCATTGTATTTGTCACCTCCATGCACTTGTGTTTTTTTATTTTTTAAAGATTTTATTATTTATTTGATGGAGCGAGAGAGCACAAGCGGGGAGAGTGACTGAGAGAGAGGGAGAGATGCAGGCTCCCTACTGAGAAGGGAGCCTGATGAGGGACTCCATCCCAGGATCAGGACCCAAGCCGAAGGCAGATGATTAACCATCTGATAAACGCAGGTGTCCCATGCACTTGTATTTTTTTAAAAGCATTTCACCTATGTCTGACTTTGATGAAGGGGTAAAAATGATTAATGTTATTAAATCTTGACCCTTCAGTACACATGTTTTTGATATTCCATTTGAGGAAATGGCAGGTAGGCAAGTACACACAAAGAATTTCTGCTGCATACCAAAACAGAGTACTTGTTTTAAGGAAAAATGCTTGTGCAGTTATGTTATAAGCTGAACCAGTAGCTGCTTTTTTTGGTGGAACACTGTTTTCACTTGAAAGAACAATTGACAAACTATGGTTTATTTGGACTTACGTATTTGGCAGTCCATTCTTTTGGAAAACGAACAGTGAACTTGTTACATCAAGGAAAATTGACAATATTTGTTGCTGGTGAGTAAAATCTGAGCTTTCAGATGGCATTTGGAATTTTGGAAAACTTGTGCCTGCCACTTTGAGCTTGAGAGCTACCCAGTATTTAAGGCCTTTTCTTTTTAAGATTTTATTTATTTATTTGAGAGACAGAGATCAGGCAGAGGGGCAGGCGAGGCTGGGGGAGCAGGCTCCGTGCTGAGCAGAGAGCCCCATGTGGGGCTCAATCCCAGGACCCTGGGATCATGACCTCAGCTGAAGGCAGAGGCTTAACCCACTGAGCCACCCAGGTGCCCCTTAAGGCCTTTTCTGAAGAAGAAAAGTATCACTATTAACAAATTTGGTTTTTCATTGATATTATATAATGAAATATGCTAACATTTTGAAAATCGTATTTCAGTGAAGGAATATTTTACAAGTCACTGGTGTGTACAGAATCCTGTATGAGTAGAAGATCTGTTCAAAGGTCGATAGACCAGTGGATTTTAAGTGACAGAATACACAAAGTTCATTGATACAGTTTTATATTTCACACTGAACTAACCTTTTTTTTTTTTTTTTTTTTTAGAAGATATATTTTAGCGAGAGTATGGGGATGGGGGTAAGGAAGGGGCAGAGGGAGAGGGAGAGAGTGCCTTTAAAAAAATTTCCTTTGTGGGGACGCCTGGGTGGCTCAGTGGTTAAAGCCTCTGCCTTCCGCTCAGGTCATGATCCCAGGGTCCTGGGATTGAGTCCCATATCGGGCTCTCTGCTCAGCAGGGAGCCTGCCTCCTTCTCTCTCTCTCTCTCTCTCTCTCTCTCTGCCTGCCTCTCTGCCTACTTGTGATTTATCTGTGAAATAAACAAATAAAAAAAATCTTTTTTTTTTTTTTAAGATTTTATTTATTTGACAGAGAGACAGTGAGAGAGGGACCACAAGCAGGAGGAGTGGGAGAGGGAGAATCAGGATACCTGCAGAGCTGGGAGCCTGATGCAGGGTTTGATCCCAGGACCCTGGGATCATGACCTGAGCCCAAGGCAGACACTTAACAGCTGAGCCACCCAGCCGCACCCCCCCCTTCTAAACATTTTTAAAGATTTTATTTATTCATGAGACAGAGGCAGAGGGAGAATGTAAAAGGGTCCTGGGATTGAGCCCCACATGGGGCTCTCTGCTCAGCACGGAGCCTGCTCCCCCAGCCTCGCCTGCCCCTCTGCCTGATCTCTGTCTCTCAAATAAATAAATAAAATCTTAAAAAGAAAAGGCCTTAAATACTGGGTAGCTCTCAAGCTCAAAGTGGCAGGCACAAGTTTTCCAAAATTCCAAATGCCATCTGAAAGCTCAGATTTTACTCACCAGCAACAAATATTGTCAATTTTCCTTAATGTAACAAGTTCACTGTTCCTTTTCCAAAAGAATGGACTGCCAAATACGTAAGTCCAAATGTGATCTCTGTCTGTCAAATAAATAAATAAAATCTTCAAAAAAAAAAAAAAAAACTACTTCCAAAACATTTAACTGAGTTTTGGTGGATTATCAAAGAAAAATATCTACAATTATTTTATTTTTTAAAAATATTTAAAGATTTATTTAATAGAGATCACAAGTAGGCAGAGAGGCAGGCAGAGAGAGGGGGAAGCAGACTCCCCACTGAGCGAAGAGCCCAGTGCGAGGGCTCGATCCCAGGACCCTGAGACCATGATCTGAGCCGAAAGCAGAGGCTTTAACCAGTGAGCCACCCAGGTGCCCACTATTTTAATAAGCAAATACTTCTTCCTTTTCCAATCATAAATCTCAGGCAATATTTTCTGCTTGTACTTCAACCATAACATTTTATCACAACATACTGAATGCAGATGCATATAGAAGAATTAGCTGCTGGAATTAAGCCAGATGTTAAAGAGATTACCAAAAATACAAAACAATGCCATTCTTCTCACCAGTTTTTTTGTTGTAAAATAGTTATTTTTCATAAAAATGTTATGTGATGGGTTTGTTACTTTTAAATGAGCAGATAGTTTAAAATTTCTCAAGTTTTCTAGCATGATAAATGATCGGTAGTTATAACCCACATAAACATTAGCTCTTTGAAGTCCTCAATGATTTTGAAGAATGTAAAAGGGGTTCCAATCCCTCAGACCAAAACTATGTGAGAACCCTGTTATAAATCAATGAATCTAAGGTGTAAGAAAATGGTGACCTCACAAGATACTATTGTTAGTACTTTGTTACTTTGGGTTGTCCTTTCATTGCCTTTTTTTTTTCCCTCCTCTGTACAGGGACTGCAGAGAGTGGAAAAAAATGAAAGAGTTCATATTTTAAATTTTCTTTGCTTGAGACTAAATGAAGTGTGTCATAGTTCACCCTCACTGAGTTCTCTGATAAGGCTTTTGTTACCTGTTACATGAAACCTGTTGCTTAACTGTTAATTATCTTGTGGTAGAAATTTTCCAACAGAACCTGTTTCCTCACTAAGGGGAGGTTTATAATTGTGGAAATAAATCTGTGACACACAAATACTTAATAAGAGTCATTCCTGTAAAAGTGGAATATTTATGTGGGGTTTAAAAAGATCCTGTCTTGCTTTTTAAAACTTCCAAGAATAGCTTGCTTGTTTGCTTTCAGACAAGTTTGGCTTTCATTGACTCTTTTAAAGTTGTGATTTTGGCAATGTCATTTTGTAGATTGGTTTGCCTTTTAACGTGATTTTCACTGAGGGAAGTGGTAATAAAGCCTGTATAGAAGAAGTATCTCCTCTTCTGGTCTAAGAAAACCCTTTTCCTAGTGTGAGTAACGTTTTAGTGTAAGTCAATTACTATGTTGTTAAAGAGTTAGGGATTTACTCCTAAGGGTAGTTGCTAGACAGAACTCATTCTGTAGTGAGCTTGCTAGCTGAAGAAATGTCACATGACAATGTGAATAACAATAAGGAGTTACTGCATCAGAATTTAAGATGAAGCTTGGTGGGTGATGAAAGATCAGTGAGATGTTTGGACTTCCTTCCTTGAGAGCTCTGTAATTATCTTGTTCTTGGAGTTTTCATGTAATGAACCTTTTAAAGCATTTTTGTATTATTCCCTCAGGGTTGCAGCTTAGTCGTAAGGTACAAGTGTTTCCTTTTTCACTTTAATACTTAATTTCAAGTTTCAGATGAAATTCTTAAATTCATGCTTCATCAATTGATTTAAATTGTTTTAATTACTAACATTAATAACGAGGCAGATTATTTTTTCTTCCATATTCTTGCTTTACTCTTGAAATCTAACCTGTCAGGAGACTTCCTCTCTAGCCTTACAATCCTTCTTCCTCCAAAATCCCTTTTTAGCAGGATAATAAACCACCTGGGGGAACCCCCCACTGATATCTATTTAGAGGGCTTTGTTTTTTGGAAGTAGCTGTAGTTTTTGTCAGGGAGAGAGGATTTTGGTTAGATGGTGTGAGAGGAAAAAGAGCATGGACTCTGGAGTGTGGCAGAACAAAGATCACAGCTACGTCACTTTGCCACTTGACTTCTCTGAACTTTGGTGTTCTCATTTAGTAATTATAGCAGTTAACATTTATATAGTATTCTTTTTTTAGAGATTTTATTTATTTATTTATTTGAGAGAGAAAATGAGAGAGAGTATGAGAGGGGAGAGGTCAGAGGGAGAAGCAGACTCCCCGCTGAGCAGGGAGCCCAATGTGGGACTCGATCCTGGGACTCCAGTATCACGACCGGAGCCAAAGGCAGTCGCTTAACCAACTGAGCCACCCAGGCGCCCTAACATTTATATAATATTCTAAGCACCTTACATATATTAACTCAGTTTATCCTCATAACTCTATGAATTAGGTGCTCTGTTATCCTCTCCATTTTGCAAGTGTGAAAACTGAAGCCCACAGAGGTTAAGCCCCAAATTTTGTAGTTAGTAACATTGTGAAAAATTGTTTCCTAGATTTAATTTTTCCCCACCTCCAGGTTATTAAGGATTGGTGACAAGATCTGTGAAGTGCCAAGCAAAATGTCTGTCCCAGAGCAGATCCTTGTGAATCCAGGCCATTTATAGTTGTTGAGGATGACCAGAACTCAGCTTCCTGTAGTCACAGGATCCACTTTTAGAATTCCAAGTCACTTTTTTCTTTCTCTCATGTTGGCTTTAACAAGCCAACCAGAAAACTATTTTGTGGAGTAAGGGACAATCCTTGGTGGCCCTAAAGAGTGCTAAGGAAAGAAGGGGTTTTGAACTACTCAAGGCAGGTGTAACATATATTGTATCAGTGTCCTCAACACTGATCACAAGGAATTGGTGTTTTATGAATGTTGAATGAATAAATGAATGAAAGAACAGTTAGGTCAGGGATCTGAGTCTTGATTTTATCAGAGACCTTTGAATCTGAGTCCTTTGCTGGTAGTCAGAGAAAGTCTACAAAACATATGGGAAGAGAATGATGTGCTTCTTAGTCACTTGGGAAAATTGGAGCCAATATCTATGTCAAGCAGTGTGTTAAAAGGTAAATCCAAGGTTTGATCAAGGGCCCTCAAACCAGAATGTAGTTTCTGTTTGGAAATGTGGCTCTCCTTGTAACTAAAATGACTAGATAAACCAGGTTAAGATGAGAAGGCCAATAAACTCCTGGCTGTTTGACTGCATTGGGGAATTCAGTTTAGGAAACGATGGCTTTGTCTCTTGTACCTTTTTTACTTTGCCACACAAAAGCTCGCTATATGGAGAAGAAGAGAACCAATCCAAGAAGGTTGATGTAACTCTTTGAAAATGGAAGTATAAGAATCACTTGTCCAAAGCTTATAAAATACAGAAAATGAGTGAGAAAAATGTGGCAGTGTGGGTTAATTATGGTAGCAGTATGGTCTGCGTAGGAAAGGACTTCAGAGAAGAGGCCAACCAACCACATTATTTGAGGAGGTCAGATGCCGAGGAGCTAGTTGTTGCCTGGGTTTTGCCTGGGTTCTGATTCTAACTTGTTAAAAGTCATGTCTATATGTCACCTATAAAATGAAAGTGTTAAATTAGATAATCCTTCAAGGGATTTTCCAGCTTTATGATGGAATGAATTGGGTAAAACAGGAAGTCGCAATTTAGGAAAGCCCTGCTAAAGCAAATAGCTATGATACAGCCCAGATTATCTGGGAGGATTTTGATTTCAGATACTGTTCAGTCATCCCTCAAAGAACGTTTGTATTTACTGTACATACTCCGTTTACCTGTTTCGAATTTAGAACACCTGGCTGCTTTAAAGTCGGTAGGATCACATAACTTACATGCAAATTCCATTCTCTCTGTGCACTTTTATACAGATGTTTACAGTTAAAGTTCTAATGCTCAGTTGGTAATGTAAACTTGAAATTAGATGTAGTTTTTTTTCTTTTTAAAATGATCACTTTTCTTCCCATTTATAACCCCTCCATGCTACACTTTCTTTTTTAAGTACAATTTCATTCATTGAGTCAAACCTATAGTTAATTTCAGTTTTTCTCTCATTCCTTGTATATGGATTTTTATCTGCAAAACTAATTCAACATTGATGAGATTCCTGTCCTTTTAAGATTAAATGCCCTGCATTTGAGAACTTGGATTCATTAAGGAAAATTGCAAAGCCTCCTTAAATGCTGTAGGTCTGTAAAAAGGGAACCCAGCAGGAAAGGGGCAGCAGTGCTTGGGGGAGGGGATAGTGGGGGGGGGGGGCAGCAAGCAAGGGAGCCGCAGTTGAAATATTCATCGATCATTTTACTGGCACCAGGAAGCCAATCAGCCTTTTAGAGGAGAGAACTTAATCAATCACCTAATGTGGGAAATTACAATTGCTTTCCTACACGCATAAAAATATTCTCTTACTGACAGATCAAATTTAAAAGTTAGTTGGGCTGGCCAGAATCCGGAGCTAACCAAAAGTACTACTGTGATGAAGAAATGCGTTTAACATTTGAAAATAAAATTTCTTGTCTGTTTTGAGTCTTTTCAAAATGTTGCAGTGTGAGTTTGCTTTTCATACAGTGTGTTCCATTAATAAGCAATTACTGAGCACATACGGTAATACAAAGTGTGTGGAATACGGTAGATTTATTCTCCAGTGCTAGTTTAAGGAGCATAGATGGGCCTCCTGGCTGGAGAATACCCAGTGTTTCCAGCACTTCATTTGGAAAGCAGCTTCAGAGCATTTAAGGGACACATCCTGGGGAACACAGTTGGAAGTGCTTGCATATAAATAAAGCAGGAGGGATTTAGCTGTATCTTACATTTAGATTTTAAGTGGTGTGATCCCAGAACTCTGTGCTTGAATTGTCTATAGCTCGTAGATACTTAGATGTGAGCTTCCTAGGAATCTAATATTTTTAAAATTCAAAATGTGTGATCATTGTAGAAAATACAGAAAATGAGGGAAAATTACATATATTAATCTTGCCTCCAAGTAACTTTCATTAACATTTTCTTATTTTTTTTCTAGACTTTCTTCAAATCCTAGTTTTTAGCTTATTGTTGTAATCATATGGTATATGCCATTACGTTTTATACTTCTTGTTTAAAGCTTTTTTCTCATAAACTTCATTCATTCAACAAGAATTAAAACTGTTAATAGCATATCACAGCCTATTTTTCTAATTGACATTTCTCACTTTATAACAATAGTGCTCAAACCATTTTGTGCTTTCTTTTAATTTGGCTTATTTTGGAGGGATAGATTTTTAGAAGTATTTATCTACCTCATTGTGTCTTCTTCAGCAACCAGTTTAATTTACTCTAAGGTTTTTTTTCCCCCCTTCTAAGGTATCTTGTACGCTGACATCTAGGTCTATTAACAGTACTTTTTTTTTTTTTTTTAATGCCTGGTGCACAAGATAAAACTGAGACACTGTGATAGGCTGTTCTGTTCTCATTTTTTAGAAGGAAAAAGTCATTCCCAATGCCTTTTGTCCCTTGAATCATAGGTTTCTGGCATCAGGCCTCCCATGCACATTGCTTTCCACCCCCATCCCGATATCTCCAGCTTCATTAGAGGAGTGTTTAGGGACCCTTTTGAGGCTGCCTTCTTTCTCTTATGGATTATTAGGGAATGGGTAGCAAAGACAGTTTCAGGGCCTTCTCTGGTTGGCTCTAAAAATCTCTGAAGGATGGATTGGGGGGTATGTGTGCCAACTTTCTCTCTATTCCAGTACAACTATATCACCTTCCTCAAAGTCTTGAATAGATTCAGAAACTTACAACTGAATTTAATTAGAAATTAAATACATGGAAAGAAAAGTTAAACTTGCATTCCTTTAGAAATCAGCATAATCCTCCTGGGTTCTTTAGTGGCTTTTATCCTGATCCTGCATAGGGTTTGATGGTGAAAAAGACCTAAGTAAATTTTGTGCTAATTTGAAAGGCATTGGCAGTTTTTAAGAGGGCTTGTTTCATAATGGAAATAGTAACCTTTTTGGAGGCTGGCTATCTACAAATTTTGAATTAAAGCATAAATTGTGTTTGCTGAAATTAAAGAGTCTTCTAGTAATTTGTAAAATTATGTTGATTGAGGGTAAACACAAATGTTTGAAGATCATTTGCTCTGCTTCTTTGTTCTCACCACTGGTGGTCAAAGAACTTTCAATTTGCCAAGACACAGTTTTTATAATGCTCTTTAATAAGAAAGTGAATAAGCCAGCTGCTCTTTCCCTTAACTATACCAATTGCAAACCTCCTCAAGTCCTGGTTAGTAATTAAAAGGCTCGGGATGACCTTGAATCCAACTGAACTACAAAAAGCTGTATTGAGTTAAATTTATAGCTTTTGTTGATTTCAAAAGAGATTAGGAAGAATCGTATTCTGTTTGCTAAAAACATTAAAGGTAGCCTTGGGTGGTGCACATTGAAGATGAGAAATAGTAAGAGGCACTATTGAAATGCGGAAGAGAGGCCTGGAATGGACTAAAAGAAAAAAAATTAAGTTTGTCATCTTTTCGCTGAGCATTTGAAATATGTACTTGAATAGGTTTAAGATAGGGTGGCAGTTTTCAAACTGTCAGTTTTGGGTTTGTTACAAGATCTGTCCCCCCTCCCCCCCACCAATTTTAACATCAAAGAGATGTTTGAACCCAATGGGAAATCAGAACAAATGTTTAATGGTATTTACAAGTAGCAGTGTATTTGGTTCTTTTTTTTTTTTTTTTTAAGATTTTATTTGTTTATTTTAGAGGTTAGAACATGAATGGGGGGAGGACCAGGGGGGAGGGACAAGCAGATTCCCTGCTGATCGGGGAGCCAGATATGGGGCTCCATCCCAGAACCCTGGGATCACTACCTGAGCCAAAGTCAGACGCCTTACCAACTGAGCCACCCAGGCACTCCTGTAATTGATTCCTTTTTTTTTTTTAAGATATTTATTTATTTATTTATTTATTTATTTATTTATTTATTTGGCAAAGAGAGAGACAGCGAGAGAGGGAATACAAGCAGGGGGAAGTGGAAGCGGGAGAGGGAGAAGTAGGCCTTCCACCTAGCAGGGAGCCCTATGTGGGCTTGATCCCAGGATGCTGGGATCCTGATCTGAGCTGAAGAAGATGCTTAATGGCTAAGCAACACAGGTGCCCCCATGTAATTGGTTCTTAAGACATTTTGCAGGAGTGGGAACTTTGCTAGTAAAAGCTTGATTATACTGACACAGTGTAAAAGTAAAAAAAAATTTTTTAAATGCTTTATATAATAGGCCATATCATAATATTTATGAATAGAGAATTGTTCTCCTTACCAAAAAGGGAGGCCATATCATAATATTTATGAATAGAGAATTGTTCTCCTTACCAAAAAGGGCAGAATACATTCTTAGGGGGTGCCTGGGTGGCTCAGTGGGTTAAGGCCTCTGCCTTGGGCTCCCGTCCTGATCCCAGAGTCCTGGAATTGACCCCGCATCGGCCTCTGTGCTCAGCAGGGAGCCTGCTTCCGCCAATCTCTCTGCCTCTCTGCCTACTTGTGATCTCTGTCAAATAAATAAATAAAATCTTAAAAAAAAAATACATTCTTAGTTGTTTAGAGAGCCTTGAACTACTATCATGATAGAAGGAAACTTGCCACTTTCACTGTTAAGTGAAGCTTTATGTCAATTGGTGAGATAAGACATGTCTTCTAGCATCGTAAATGTGGTAAATCCCTGAAGCGTCCAGTAATAAGGCAGATAGTTTGAGCGAGCGCTAATGTCTTATTTAGATCTTAGGGTTATTTTGGTTTTTACATTTATTTAATGAGACTAGCCTATAGTTTGATCAAAATAATTAATTATAAAATTGTGTACTTCTTTGTGTGTGTGTGTGTGTGTGTGTGTGAGAGAGAGAGAGAGAGAGAGGGAGACAGATGCACCAAGATAATTTGAAGGTTGTACTGTACAGTAGACATTGCCAGTCTGGGATCCTTAAAGATAGTAATGGGGATTCTCAAGCACTTGAAATTATTTAAAATTTGATATAAATCATACGAGAAATAAAGTTGTCTGGGCTAAATAAATAATAAGATCTTCTGACGTTTGAAATTATTCCAACTTTGCCTGGCAACACTACCACTCAGCTGTAAAATAGCAGATAGAAATTTTTGCAGAAAAAAGGGTAGAGTAAGTATTATAGTATGGTAGACAAACCACATAGACCATTATAACTGATTCCAGTGAACTGTAATTGTGATGCAGTGATGAGTAGGTGTGTTAGAGCATGGGCGTCAGAGTTAGATCTGGCTTTAAATCCTATCTGATCTACTTTTTTTTTTTATATTTTATTTTTATTTATTTGAGAGAGAGACACAGCGAGAGGGAACACAAACAGGGGGAATGGGAAAGGGAGAAGCAGGCTTCCTGCTGAGCAGGGAGCCTGATGGGGGGCCTGATCCCAGGACCCTGGGATCATGACCTGAGCCAAAGGCAGACGCTTAAGGACTGAACCACCAAGGCGCTCCTACCTTTTTTTTTTTTTATTTTTTAATTTTATTTATTTATTTGAGAGAGAGCAAGAGAGTGGGGTGAGGGGCAGAGTGGAGAGGCAGACTCCCTGCTGAGCAGGGAGCTTGATGCCTGGCTCTCCATACTGGGACTCCAGGATGGTGACGTAAGCCGAAAGCAGACACTTAACTGACTGAGCCACCTAATCTACTTTTGTGGGGTTTTTGAGGGGAGGGTAGTGGTGGTGAAAGAATGTTAGAATCACTACACACCAAATTACTGGTGAGTGAAATGATGTAGTGTGTGAAGAACCTATAGTATGGCTGTATTACTTTAGCAGAGTCATTTAACATTTCTCAATTTCCTTATCTGTAAGTAAGGTTAAGATCATCTGCTTCATAGAAAGGCAAGCTAGCTCACCAAAATCCAAGTCACTGAAACTAGTTTGCCAATGTCCAGTTTACCCAATATTTAATTGAATGAAAATCAATTTGCTGAGTCTTATTTGTAGAACTTAAAGAATTTGTTGTCACTCTCCTTCTCCTTAATTGCTATCTTACCATTTTTTCCTTATTCTCCCCTTTTCCTATACCCTTTTCTCCCCCATCATCTGCACTCCAGGCCCAGGATGTATCTTTCCACCAGCAGAGGTCCCCTTCCCTGCCCTAGTTCTTTGCAACCACAGCAGCAGAGAGCTGGGGTAGAGAAATTAACATTATTGAAAATGCTGCTATGCTGTGGATCTTAATTTGGCAGAACTATTTAAAAGCTAATTAAATTGTCTCATTCATATGAATTATTAACTGTATAAATAGTTAAAACAAGTTTTTGGTAAATTTAGAGATTTGGCTATTGGGAGATTTGGCATTTGGTGAATTGACTTGGAACTAACTACCTCACAGGTATGTTTGGAGAAATTAGGGAATATATGTAAAAAGTGACAATTACTACACAGTACTTGAACTTTAGTAGGTACTCCGTTGGGGTTTCTTTTCCCAAAGCACTTCTACTTAGGGAACTTGAGGCACACCCCCCGCCTTCCCCACCTGCCCCAATTTTCTCGCTTGTGGATTTTGGTTAGACAGTAGCAAACGATGAAGTGATCAAGTCTGGTTTATGGACCACCTAGTGATTTCCCTTCCTATTCCAGCATTGTTGAATTACCCCAAATGAAATACCTTCTTTTAGCTTGGACATCTGTTGTGAAATGGCCTTGCCTTTGGTACCCTTTGGGGTCTGATTTCTCATTCATTTAAGATATGTACCACTTTTCTGAAACACTTTATTCCTAGTCATTTATAACTATTATGAGCCTTAGAGAGTAATTGTAGCTTTATCAGGGTAAAATGCAAGGCCAAGTCCCTGGAGGTTCTTGGTGGGACATACCATGATTAGAGCAAATGCTCTTGTCTCTAATACAGAGGAAACCTTGCTTCCCCACCCCCATCCCAAGCTTCTCTAGAAAACTTTAAAAAGGCTTTCTGGTAATATCCTTAAAAAAGGAAGAGAGGACTGGGGTGCCTGGGTGGCTCACTCGGTTAAGTGTCTGCCTTCAGCTCCTAGGGTCCTGGGACTGAGCCCTGTATTGGGCTCTCTGCTCCGTGGCGAGTCAGCTTCTCCTTCTTCCTCTCCCTCTGCAGCTTTCCCTGCTGTGCGCTCTCACTCCCTCTCTCAAATAAATAAATAAAAATCTTTAAAAGAAGGAAAAAAGGAACAAAATGATTGTTGAATGCTTAGTGTGTGCCAGGCACTGTACTAAACTATCAAATATATTCCTTTCTACAATTTTTCATTGTTAGGTGGTGACAGTCCCATATTACAGATGAGTTAACTGATGTTTAGAGTTGAAAATAACTTAACAGTACTCCACCAAACCAGTATTTCCCAGACCTTAGTCTTTCTTGTATCATCATCATGATTTTTGTCATTTCCTACTATATTGTTTATTTAATATTTTGTTTTTAAAGATTTTATTTATTTATTTGACAGAGAGAGATCACAAGTAGGCAGAGAGGCAGGCAGAGAGAGAGGAAGAAGCAGGCTCCCCACTGAGCAGAGAGCCTGATGCGGGGCTTGATCCCAGGACCCTGGGATCATGACCTGAGCCGAAGGCAGCGGCTTAACCCGCTGAGCCACCCAGGCGCCCCTGTTTATTTAATATTTTAAATATTATGTAGTTAAATACTTTGCAACCCCAAATTTATTTTATTTTATTATTATATTTTAAAGTATTTTATTTATTTATTTGACAGAGAGAGAGAGAGAGTGAGAGGGGAAACACAAGCAGGGGGAGTGGGAGAGGGAGAAGCAGACTTCCTGCTGATCAGGGATCCCAGGACTCTGGGATCATGACCCGAGCCAAGCACAGATCCTTAACAACTGAGCCACCCATGCACCCCCAAATTTATCTTATTTTATTTTTTTCAAAGATTTTATTTATTTATTTGACAGACAGATCACAAGTAGGCAGAGAGGCAGGCAGAGAGAGGGGAAAGCAGGCTCCCTGCTGAGCAGAGAGCCTGATGCGGGGCTCCATCTCAGGACCCTGGGATCATGACCCGAGCTGAAGGCAGAGGCTTTAACCCACTGAGCCACCCAGGTGAGGCCCCCCCCAATTCATTTTAAAAGGAAATTTGGTTATTATTCTAAATGGAAAAATATTTATCATAAATAGAAAGTAACAATAAGAAGTTATGAAAATAATAACAGTGTTAAATTCTACCTGAGATTTTGTCTGCCCAGGTCTCTCTGATCAAGGCTTTCTATCTTGCAAACATTAGAGAGACAGTGAACAAACGAATTTAGTAAAACTGAGGTTTTTCTTCTGATGTAATTAGAAGAATTGAAAAAATTGAAGAGGCAACATACAACTTTGGAATGTTTTCTTTTCTTTTTTTTTTTTTTAAAGATTTTATTTATTTATTTGACAGAGAGAGAGATCACAAGTAGGCAGAGAAGCAGGCAGAGAGAGAGGGGGAAGCAGGCTCCCCGCTGAGCAGAGAGCCTGATGCGGGGCTCGATCAGGACCCTCAGATCATGACCTGAGCCGAAGGCAGAGGCTTAACCCACTGGGACACCCAGGTGCCCCTGGAATGTTTTCTGTTTGTTAAAATCTTCTAGTGATCTCCTCACTTTGGGAAACACTGACTAGGTGATGGTGTGCTCATTTTCCACATGAGTAAACTGGGGAGGAAATTTATTCAAAGTTGAACCTGTAGTCCCACAGACCTTGTCTAGGCACCCATCCTCACCTTACCTTGCCTTCCTCTTCCTCCCTTCTCAGCCTTCCTCTTTTCTTCTCCACCCTCTAGGAGATATCAGAAGATTTTAGATGGATTTTTCTGGTTTTTTGTTTGTTTAACTGATGTGAGACATGATTTCATCCTAAGGAACTCCGGTCTTTCTCCAAACATTGCATTTCTTGTGCGTACTGGATTGTAGAAGTTGGGTATATGGTACACTGTAATTTTGTAGGTATTTGTACTCCTATATAAGTTATTTGTAGAAATAAATCTAAAGATATCATAAACCTTCCTTTGACTACTAATTAGATAGTGTTAGAAAGGTAAGTTTGAAAAAAGATACTGCCAGCAGTTTTGAAACTGATATCTCAAGTGCAATAAAAGACAGTTTCTTTGATCTTTGTCTTTTAAAGTTTTGTAATTTACATTTACAATAATTATGAATTTAACATTTTACTACATTATGTTTCAATGGAGACCGTAGATACTTGATATAACTGTCATAACTGGAGTCTGTGGTTTCAGATTTTTAAAGTCCATTTTAAAAAGATTGTTTACATTTTAATTTGATTTTTATTTATCTCTATAACTCTTTGAATAAGAAAAACTTTTTTTTTTTTTAACGATTTTATTTATTTGAGAGAAAGAGTGAGCAAGAGAGAAAGACCATGCACCAGTGGGGATTGGGGCAGAGGGAAGAGGAGAAGCAGACTCTTCTACTGAGCAGGGAGCCCAATGTGGGGCTCCATCCCAGGACCCTGGGATTATGACCCGAACTGAAGTCAGACACTTAACTGACTGAGCCACCCAGGCACCCCAAGAAAAACTTTTTTTTTTTTTTTTTTTTAAAGATTTTATCCATTTATTTGACAGAGACACAGCGAGAGAGGGAACACAAGCAGGGGGAGTGGAAGAGGAAGAAGCAGGCTTCCCACTGAACGGGGAGCCTGATGCAGGCTGATCCCAGGATCCTGGAATCATGACCTGAGCTGAAGGCAGATGCTTAACGACTGAGTCACTCAGGTGCCCCCAAGAAAAACTTTCTAATATCACTTTTTTCTTATTTAATTTTGTATTATACCAGTTGCTACAAAAGGAATTTTGTAATCCTATCGTTGAAAGTTTGTTTCACTAGTTATTATACAAGAAAAATATTTAGTTCTGAATTGTTTTATTTTGTTATTTTTTTTGTTTTATTTTTAAGTAATCTCTGCACTCAGTGTGGGCCTTAAACCTATAACACTCTCTCAGGATCCTTAGGTGACTCAGTCAGTTAAGTGTCCAACTCTTGATTTCGGCTCAGGTCATGATCCCAGGGTCATGGGATCTAGCCCCTTGTTGGGCTCCAGGCTCAGTGTGGGGTCGGCTTGAGACTCTCTCTCCTTCTGCCCCTCTGGTGCTCCCTTCCCGTCTGTCTCTCTCTCTCTCTCAAATAAATCTTTAAAAAAAAGGACGCCTGTGTGGCTCAGTCGGTTAAGTGTCTGCTTTCAGCTAGGGTTTGGGTCCTGGGATCAAGTCCCGTGTTGGGCTCCTTGCTCAGTGGGAAGCCTGCTTCTCCCTCTGCCTGCAGCTCCCCCTGCTTATGCTCCCTCTTTCCCTCTGACAAATAAATAGATAAAATCTTAAAAAAAAAAAGGTTGCATGCTCTCCCAACTGAACCAACCAGGCGCCCCCTGAATTATTTTAAATAGCATCTTTAAAATTCTTCATGGAAACATTTTGTACTTGGAAATAAATTATGAGGA
This sequence comes from Lontra canadensis, assembly GCF_010015895.1. NCBI lineage: Eukaryota > Metazoa > Chordata > Mammalia > Carnivora > Mustelidae > Lontra > Lontra canadensis. The sequence continues at coordinate 11,116,037 of NW_022631024.1, read as the reverse complement.
ATTTTCTTAGAAATCACAGTTATGAGGGGGCTCTTGGGTGGCACAGTCAGTTGAACATCTGACTCTTGGTTTTGGCTTAGGTCATGATCTCAGGGTTGTAAGAGCGAGCCTTGCCTGGGGCTCTGAACTCAGTGAGGATTCTGCTCAAGTTTCTTTCTCCCTGTCTCTGCCCCTTCCTGTGCTCACTGAATGCCTGTGCTCGCTCTCTCTCAAATAAATCTTTAAAAAAAAAAAAAATTACAGTTATAATAATATGCAGATCTAAAGGTAATAGGCAGAGTTTACTTGGTGACATAATTTTCCTATCTTTTATTATACTTTGTTATGTAATGTCTTAGAATATTTACTTTGGATTCTTTTTTTTTTTTTTAACTTTTTCAACTTTTTTTTTTTAAGATTTTATTTATTTATTTGACAGAGTGAGATCACAGGTAGGCAGAGCAGCAGGCAGAGAGGGGGAAGCAGGCTCCCTGCTGAGCAGAGAGCCCAATGTGGGGCTCAATCCCAGGACCCTGAGATCATGACCTGAGCCAAAGGCAGAGGCTTAACCCACTGAGCCACCCAGGCGCCCCTTTACTTTGGATTCTTGATAAATTGTCATGTGAAACCTATTCCTAGTAGGTGTATAATCCTAGGGACCAGGCTGGTGTAGTATATGGCAGGTCAAACTTGGTTCAATGGATATCTTAATGAAATTTTTCTAATACTTTGCATAAACCAGAATATATGATTCACTACTCTATGACATTTTGAATCTAGGGTTTTAACCCAGAGCTTAGCCCAGGGTAGGATTTGTTGTGCTTGGGTATATGAAGTAATAGAAACTTCATATCAAAGAGTTTGAAATTTTATTATTAAGCTCAACTGTGCTATCATTTAGCATTTTACCACTTACATTTTAAATAACAAAAACTTGATTTATCTTTTGTCTAAGAGTGTACATTGATATATTTGTGTTCTCCCTGTTAAAAAGAAAACTTTTTGTCTCAAACTGATTTCTTAGCTGAGTTGTGTATTCATATGTAAAATTGGTCAAATTAGTACTTAGTTTGTGACTATTGTCTTTCTCTGAAAATTTTGTAGTTACGAGTTTTCTTTTTTTTTTTTAATATTTTATTTATTTATTTGACAGAGACCACAAGTAGGCAGAGGCAGGCAGTGAGAGAGGAGGGCCTGCTGAGCAGAGAGCCCGATGTGGGGCTCTATCCCAGGACCCTGGGATCATGATCTGAGCCGAAGGCAGAGGCTTTAACCCCCTGAGCCACCCAGGTGTCCCAAGAGTTTTATTTTTTCTTAATCTGAAGTACATTGTGTGCTCTCTTGGTACTAATTATATGTAGCATTGTCATTTTTGCAGATTAGAGATGGTTTATAAGGTTCCTTCTAGTTTAAAATAAAATCCAAGAATCTTGGCAACCCCTCAAGTGTTAACATATGATTTATGTGCCCTAGAACATAGAACTGCCAACTTTTTTTTTTTTTTTTTTAAGATTTTATCCATTTATTTGATAGAGGGAGACACAGCAAGAGAGGGAACACAAGCAGGAGGAGTGGGAGAATCAGGCTTCCCGCCAAGCAGGGAGCCCGATGTGGGGCCTATCCCAGGAGCCTGGGATCGTGACCTGAGCCAAAGGCAGCCGCTTAATGACTGAGCCACCCAGGCGCCCCAACAACTGCCAACTTTTGTAAACCCAGACTTGAAAGCTGATAGGAATATTAAGAAGATTGGCCCGACCTCTCCTTTTACTGAAGAGAAAATGGAGTACAGAGGGAGTAATACAAGAGAAGGGTTGATGTTAGGTGTCTTGCCTTCCTTGTGCCTCACTTTATTACTGTCTAAATATTAAGAAATTACTTTAACATCAAAGTTGGTATAGACATTTTTTAAATCTTTGTATAAAGAGTTAGAGTTTGGAAATAGGAATGTATGTTTTACCCTTTTCAAGATTCGGGATGTGTCAGGGAAATAAAGGTAGCAAAAAGTAGCTTTCCAGATTTTGGATTTATTCCTATAACTTAAGGCTGTGAATGTCATGCTAAAGAGTTGAAAATGGGGAGCTAAAAGATGAATTTTAAGTGGATTAGAAAATCTAAGTTCTAGCAAGTGAGAAAAGAAAAGTAGTGGAAAGAACAGTTACAATAGTCTTAAGATTCTAGTGTGGTGAAAAGGTCTGAACTAGGTCTGTAGAGATTTGAGAAAGAATGAAAATGCTTTGGTTATTCATTAGCTTAATTGGAATGGGGACATAGGGAAAGAGAATGGTAAAGTGGCAGGGATTTTTGTCCTAGGGGATGAGAGCTGGTGTTATCTGGAACTTGGTACAGGAGTGGAAACAGAGAAAAAAGCAGGTTTCAAAGAGAAAATAATATGTTCAATTCAACATGTTGAATTTGATGGAGCTTATGGGGTATTCTGGTAGATATTGACAGTAGGCATTTGGATAGGTGGATTTTTGTTTTAAGAGAATAGTCTCATCTGAAATTGAAAGTTTGGGTTTCATCAGTTGGGAAGTACAGGTGAAAATGTGTGTGGATGAGACCATCCAGCCCAGGATGAAAGGTTAATGTGTGTGTTGAGATAGGCCTTTCTTGCCCTCTTGACTTCATTCAGGGAAGGACATGTCTCAGACAGGACCTTTATGATCTTCATCTGTTAGGATATGACTGCCTCTGGGGGAAGTATTTGCCAGCAGAGTGAGTAAGGACATCTAAAAGATAGACATGGCTTACTGAATAGTCTTGACAATCTGTCTGTTCACATTCTCCCTATCCTTCCTGACTAGCCTGATTCAAAGTACCACTTGCCATCAAAGTCTTTTCCAGTTCCGCCTAGGAAGAGATAAGTACATTTTGGCTATTGGTGCTAGTTTCTCCATCAGGACATTTCTTCGTAATTCCCTGTATCCAGACAGTTATCTATTTTTCTTTTTAAAATTGTAAGAATCTAGGGGTAGCCAGCTTCATTTGTTTTTATATCCCTTGTGTAATCTAGCACAGTGCCCTATACATTGAAATTGCTAAGTATTCGTTGAATTTAATTTTAGGATGTAGGAAAGTTTAGATCTAAGAAGCAGCAGGAGTTTTCCACCTACTGTCCTATTTGTGAAGTAGCCTTTGTATTTATGCAGTGCCATAAACATACGTTGGTTGTTGCTCTTTTATCTTGACTTCAAGTTTGAATGGTTTTTAAATTTCTTTTGGGCTTATTTCATCCATATGATTAACTAGATTTGCTTTAGGTTTGAAAGATCCTGGAGTGAAAGGTTAAAGATGTTTTATCTCTTTGCTGTTACACAATGGATTTTTGAAGCTGTGCGAAGAGAGATGGTACTGAGCTTTAGACATTAATGACTAACTAGTATGTCAGAAAGATTAGTGCCGAGAATTGTGTTTCTAATAAAAAGTAATTTAGAAGTCATTTAGAGAGGGGCGCCTGGGTGTCTCAGTGGGTTAAGCATCTGCCTTCTGCTCAGGTCATGATCCAGGGATCCTGGGGGGTTCCTGGGATTGAGTCTTGCATCATCGGACTCCCAACTCAGCAGGGAGTCTGCTTCCCCCCCTCTCCCTCTGCTCCTGCTCTGTCTCTGTCACATGCATTGTCTCTTGAATAATTAAATAAAATCTCAAAAAATAAAAGTCACTTAGAGAATGTCTGGTAGATTTTTTTCCTTTAATTCGTCAATTTTAGAGAATTAAGCCAAATTATTTTGTTTTCAGGATTTCTTTAAATATACATTTTTCTGTTTATAAAAACAACTTTTTTTTTTTTTAAAGATTTTGTTTATTTATTTGACAGAGAGAGATCATAAGTAGGCAGAGGCAGGCAGAGAGAGAGGGGGAAGTGGGGCTCGATCCCAGGACCCTGAGATCATGACCTGGGCGAAAGGCAGATGCTTAACCCACTGAGCCACCCAGGCACCCAAAAACAACTTATTTTCAAACAGAAAAGTAGAATGAAGAGGAAAAATATCATACATAATTCCCACACTTACAGATAATCACTGGGGTAAAACAGACTAAAATGTGCTTTTACATCTATGTATGTGTCAGAATAGCTGAGCTCATTCTGAGAATACAGCTTTACATCTTATTTTAATCCTTTAATTAATTAATTAATTATTAAAAGGATTTTTATTTATTTATTTGACAGATCACAAGTAGGAAGAGAGGAAGAAGCAGGCTCCCTGCTGAGCAGAGAGCCCTTTGGGGCTTGATCCCAGGACCCTGAGATCCTGACCTGAGCCAAAGGCAGAGGCTTAACCCACTGAGTCACCCAGGCGCCCCTACATCTTTTTTTATTTTTTTAAAGATTTTATTTATTTATTTGACAGACGGAGATCACAGAAAAGCAGGCAGAGAGAGAGGAGGAAGCAGGCTCCCTGCCGAGCAGAGAGCCTGATGTGGGGCTCGACCCCAGGACCCTGGGATCATGACCTGAGCCGAAGGCAGAGCCTTTAACCCACTGACCCACCCACGCGCCCCCCTACATCTTTTTTTAAAGTGACATTTGCCCTTTGTAAAATCTTGATAAACATTTATTTATTTATTTATTTATTTTTAAGGTTTTATTTATTTATTCGTCAGAGAGAGAAAGAGAGCAGCAAGCAGAGGGAGAAGTAGACTCCCCACTGAGCAAGGAGTCTGATGCAGAACTTGATCCCAGGACCCTGGGATCATGACCTGAGCTTATCAAAGGCAGACGCTTCCCTGGCTGAGCCACCCAGGTGTCCCTTGATAAACATTTAAAATGCTCACAAAATACCCTCATTGTATAGGTATACCATAATTTAGTCATTCTCCTGTGGTTGTATTTTTTTTCAAGATTTTATTTATTTGTCAGGGCACGCACACAAGCAGGCAGGATAGGGCAGAGGGAGAGGGAGCAGCAGATTCCCTGCTGAAGAGGGAGCCCAACGTGGGACTTGATCCCAGGACCCTGAGATCATGACCTGAGCCCAAGGCAGATGCTTAGCCAACTGAGCCACCCAGGTGTCCTGTGTGGTTGGATTTTTAAATGACTTTCTATTTTGTACTGTTTATTTCTGGCCCTTTTCTTAGGATATATTTCTATGATTAATCCAGAGCAACAGACATCTTCAAGGCCCTTCATGCATCCATTTTGTTCTGTTTTTATATGGAGGTTTTCAAAGAGGATAAGGAAAAAGTACATTCTGCTGCTTGTGGGACACGTCTTGGTTGCATCTGCTTCTTACTAATGGATTTCCTGACTAATGGATTTCCTGAACAGAGCTGACTTCTGTTCCATCAAACCATCTGTTGAGGATGGTATGGGGCACTTTCTAAGATGACCTCAAATGTTTTCTGACCACGTTCAAACCAACTCATTGGTCTGTAAGACTCTTTTTCAGTTAGTCTTTGAAATGAACGAACAAAAAATCTCTGTCACTCTCCATACTCTTGCTGGGAGCAACTTAAAATTTTTCGAAAGAAGTTCTTTCCTAATTATTTTATTCATTCATTTAAAGTTTTATACTTTGGGTTGCAGCTGGTTGGTAAAGTTACTCTAGCTGCTTCTGACATGGACATCTTGGATTATTCAAGAGGAAGTTTCTAAGTGGATCCATCCTGCTGTTTTGGGTATGTCAGGGCTTGTTCTTTTTTTTTTTTTTTTTTTTTTTTAAGATTTTATTTATTTGACAGAGAAATAGAACACAAGTAGGCAAAGCTGCAGACAGAGGGGAGAAGCAGGCTCTCTGCTGTGCAGGGAGCCTGATGCTGGGCTCGATCCCAGGACCCTGGGATCATGACCTGAGCGGAAGGCAGATGCTTAACAAACTGAACCACCCAGGCGCCTTTGTCAGGGGTTTATTCTTTGAAATAATATCTGATTCCCGTCTATTTGGCTGTTGCAAAGCACGTAAGTGCAAAGGTAGGACTTTTGTTAGAAATACTGCTCTAAATATAAGTTCTTCTGTTTTGACTTTTGTCACTCTTCCCATAAAGAGTAATAGAGTATGATAATCTCTTTAAATCTATAAGATGGAGATAATACTAGCTACTTTCAGTAAGAATTTATATAAAGCACCAAGCCATTGCCTGGCATATAATAAAGATTCAATAAATGGCAACTGACAGATTATTTTACAGATTTTCTTATATTAAGCATTATAAAATTTCTTTAACTTCTCGGTGGAATGAAGAGCTATCAGTAATCCTTTCTGTTATTTTAGAGAACCAGCAATTGTAAAAGAAAAATGTCAGAGGTTCATCAGTACACGCAGTTTTCTGAGAAATGCCTCTACTGTATTCCCATAGAAACACTGGTGACCTCTGACTTCTCAAATCAAATTGCCTTCCTAAACTACTCTCACCTTCTGATTCTGTGGCCACAGCCTTGAAGCTGTGTGTACTGTTGTTATTTTGTTAGAATGCCATAAAATTGAAATGTCATAACTTGGCCTAGATTTTCTGCCTTCGGTCTGATTTCAAGGCTATAATTACAAAGCTAGAAGCCTGAAAAACTGCATGAAAGGTGATGCAGGTTGATTAGATGGAAGTTACTAATGTTTCCATAGAAATGTAGACACTACTTGTAAGTGACATTTAAGCTGAGCAAATATGTGGATACAACAGATTAATACAACTGGGAATCCTTGGCTCCCTTCCCCCTACTCTTTTTTGCCCCTAAGATTTCACATTAAAATGACATTGGGAAAAGGGCATTGTTTTTGTTGCGGTTTTTAAAATGTGACCTTGATATTTGTAGGTGGAGAAAAGGAGATAGGACTTGAAGATCTGCCAGCCAGCTAGCTTCTGCTGTGTGGACTTGTGGTGCTATGTCCCTGCATTCAAAAGCATTTTCTGTTATTTCTGAAGTATGGTTTGTCAGGTTGCCTATGAGAAACAAAAGCTAATGGCCCAAGTGGCACTCCTCTCACTGGGTAGAAAGGAAAGAGGCAGATGTGAATTTAGGCTCAGCCAATTCAAAGAAAAGTGTTTTAGGTCTGGGATAGCTTACAGGCTGCAAACCTGGTTGTAGGGTGGGCCATGGTCTGACTAGCTTTTGTTTGTTTTGTTTATCTCCGTCCCCTCGCCCTCTGTACCGAGCACACACATTTCTTCTTAGCCTCTATCCAAGCCATTCATTGTACCAAAAGGAGCCTAGAAGAAGTTGGGCAAGAGCCTTGAAAAAAAATGGGAAGAGTTCCTAGAATTTAAGCAGCTGAGGATGGTTTACCATGTTTATGTTGGCTACCTCCACAGAGCTCTTTTTTTTTTTTTTTTTTTTAAAGATTTTATTTGACAGATAGAGATCACAAGTAGGCAGAGAGGCAGGCAGAGAGAGAGACGAGGAAGCAAGCTCCCTGCCAAGCTGAGAGCCCTATGCGAGGCTCGATCCCAGGATGCTGGGATCATGACCTGAGCGGAAGGCAGAGGCTTAACCCACTGAGCCACCCAGGCGTCCCTAAAATATTTTTAATTTTAAAAAATTCTTTGTGTTTTTAGTTTCCTTGTTGACATTTTATTTTATTTTTTTGTTGGAGATTTTAGAGCCACTGTGTTGAAGTAGTCAAGAGTTGGGCTGGCATTGACAAACTTCCTAGTATATACATACATTTTCTTTCCTCAGTGACTCTATTGCCTGTAAAATGAAAACGAAAAACTCATGTATGGCAGTTAAAATCCTTTGTGATATAGTCCTGGCTGGGGCTTCATTTAGATCAGGTTACCAGGTAACATTCAGTTTCTGCTCTCTGTTCATGCCGTGTACGTCCAGTTTCCTTTGTGTATGTTTCTCAAATAGCCCCGTTTGTCTGGTGAATGCTTATTCCTTCCACATGCCTCTAGCCCCATGGTTGCTGTTTCTGCTCTCTCACTAATACAGACCACAGCTACTAAGCACTTTCCACTGACCTAAGTGTGTTATCTCATTGAATCCTTACAACAATTTATAGATGAGGAAATTGACTCAGAGAGGTGAGGCCACTTCCTGAGCTATCATAATTAGGAAGTTATGGTACAGAACTCAGATCTATTCTGATATAAAAATTCTCTGTACTCCTTCCCAGGAGCATCTTGTCCATCTCTCTCCATCTGTCAGCTACAGTGTGGGCATATACTTAATGACATTTGAAGAAATAAGTGTATTTGCAGGCTAATGGAATTATTTTTTTGGATAATATATATATTTATAAATTGGGTAGTAAGTAACACTAACCTAAGCATTTCTGTATTTTGGTTTCTTTAAAGCTGTAACAGAATCCAAAAGGTGGCATAACAAGTTTAAAAGGAGGGATCCTATCTTTTTAGTTACTGTTCATCGTTCATCTTAATAGGGACTGGCCTTATGTAACTACTTTAATTAATTAAAATGAAAGAAGTTTAAAATTTGGTTCCTCAGTCATTCTTGTCACTTTCCAAGTGCTTGGTCACATGTAGCTAGTGGCTGCTGCATTGGAAAATAAAGTTAGAGAACATTTTCTTTTTTCTTTTTTCTTTTTTTTTTAATTTTATTTGCTTGTCAGAGAGAGAGTGAGAGCACAAGTAGGGGAGTGGCAGGCAGTGGGAGAAGCAGGCTTCCCACTGAGCAAGGAGCCCAATTCGGGACTCGATCCCGGGACCCTAGGATCAGGACCTGAGCCGAAGACAGATGCTTAAACAAATAAGTCACCCAGGCATCCCGAACATTCTCATTATTGTAGCAACTTCTATTGGACATTGCTATTCTAGACATTAAAGTCAGAGAATAGTGAAACTGTTGTGTTTTCTCAGAATTTGATATTATGGTAAGAAATTCATTGTTGTGGCATTATATTTTATTACTATTGGTTTTTGGAGAAAGAAGCAGTTCCTTAGTATTTCCTGAGTAGCCTTTCTTGGGATCCGGGACATGTCTCAACTTTGGGGCTAGAATATAACTAGGGCTGAGACCAGATCTGACTGAAAGAAGGACAAAAGTTTCATTGAGGACCTAATCATGATTAGAAGAAGGCAAGGCAGGTGGGAAATGGATACAAATGACCAGAGCTGGTTAGTTCAGACAGGACCAGTGAATGACTGTTACATTTCAGTACAAATCCTGGGTAAAAATTGTTGCCTTTTGGTGGGGAGTGCGGAGAACAGTTTGTCTAGAAGCTGAATTCATGGTCAGTGGCCCTATCATGATGTGGTGTTGGAAGCACAGGAATCTAGAAGCACAGAGGAGGGACACTAACTAACCAGAACAATATCAGAACCCTTTAGACCCCTGACTTCCTTCTGGAAGTCCTGTTTCACTTCATATCTTACATTAAAAAAACATTTATTTATTTATTTGAGAGAGAGAGAGGGAGCAAGCAAGCATGAGCTGGGGGAGGGGCAGAGGGAGAAGTAGGCTTCCCACAGAACAGGGAGCCCAGGCGCAATCCCAGGACTCAGATCGTCACCTGAGCCAAAGGCAGATGCTTAATTTACTTAGCCCCCCCCCAGGTGCCCCCATTTCTCACATTTTAAACAATGTGTAGAAGTTGAATTACAGTTGACTGAATGAAAAAAAAATCAGATCTCTTAATTAAAACATTTAATGTAATATTTGCAGGTTTGGTTGGTTTGTTTCTTGGATTTTGAAGCCAGTTTCCCCCCACTTGTCTTCACAGGTCCCTGAAAAGCTCATAGATTCAGTCATTGTGTTTCTAGTGTCTAACTTGGGCTTGAGTGGGTGTAGGAGAAGGAGGGGAAAGGATTGGAGACCTGACCCGAGCCCTGATGTCAGAATGGTAAGAGAAGGCTCAGGGGGCAAAGGAATAGAGATTAAAGGTAAAGAGGATGTTGAATTTAGGGAGCTGCAGTGTAGTACGGTGTGGACGGAATGTATACAGTTGGGTGGAATGAGAAGCAAGAGATAAAAGTTGAAGTTGTAGACAGATCATGAAGGATATACATGTTTTCTGTTTTGGGGGAAAGCTGTGATGTTTGATTAGAATTGTAGAATTTTCCCTTTTAAGAGCCTCCCCTTAATTTTGCTTATGTGCTGTGGAGGCTTCAGAGTTGAGGGACTGGCATACAGTCATACTAAATCAAAACATTCCTAGAGTAATATTTAACTTGATTTTGTAAAAGACACATTATAGAGTAAAATTGACTACTATTTCACGCTTAAATTTATTTACCAGCATCACTTATAGTTTTTATTTGTTCACATTTGGATAAAAATGGATACTCATAGTTTATTTAGGATCCTACTGTGGTAAATACATGGTATTGTCCTCAAAATGGTAACTGAAGAAAAAAATCAGGGATGCATGGGTGGCTCAGTGGGTTAAGCCTCTGCCTTCGGCTCAGGTCATGATCTCAGCGTCCTGGGATCAAGCCCCACATCAGGCTCTCTGCTCAGCAGGGAGCCTGCTCCCCCCCCCACCCTCTGCCTCTCTGCCTACTTGTGATCTCTCTCTCTCTCTCTCTCTGTCAAATAAATAAATAAAATCTTAAAAAGAAAAAAAAAAAGAAAGAAAAAGATCAGGGGCGCCTGGGTTGCTCAGTCGCTAAGTGTCTACCTTCAGCTAAGGTTATGGTCCCAGGATGGGATTGAGCCCCGCAGCGGGTTCCTTGCTCTGCAGGAAGCCTGCATCTTTCTCTCCCACTTCCCCTGCTTGTGTTCCTGCTCTCACTGTCTCTCTCTGTCAAATAAATAAAGTCTTAAAAAAAAAGTTCAGTAACTTTTTGTCTATGTAGCCAGTCAGATTGAGGAGTCACTGTTTTTCTTTTCACCAAATGCCTGTTGGAGAAAAGCTTGCAACTGTATCTTCCTTTGTATTAAAGAAAATTCCTAGCTTTAGACCCATTTATTTATTTATTTTTAAAGATTATTTATTTATTTATTTGACAGACAGAGATCACAAGTAGGCAGTGAGGCAGAGAGGAGGAAGCAGGCTCCCCGCTGAGCCAAGAGCCTGATGTGGGGCTTGATCCCAGCACCCTGGGATCATGACCTGAGCCGAAGGCAGAGGCTTTAACCCACTGAGCCACCCAGGCGTCCCATGGCCATTTATTGAGGATGACTTGCCACAAAGTAGGTAATTTATGTATATTCACCAAATCTCATGATTGTTGAACAGGGGGATTATTTTTATCCCCATTTCAGGAAATAGCCCTAGGGTAGTAAATTAAAAATAGCAGCAAATCCAGGATTTGAATCCAACTCTAACTCAGACCTGTGGTAAGTCAGTATAAGCTTTGTGCTAAATTTTAGATTGGTGTGAGCACAGTGACTTGGTGATATATATCATCTTAGGAACGGATCTGTGTTTCTTGTCCCTTTTTAAAACAATTTAAGTCAGTAGCCAAAAGCCTTTGATTTCTCAGAACATTTCCTAATTTGTTTAATGTGTTATATTTTGTGAGGCAGATGGTTTTGGGGATATGTCCATGTATTTATGTGACTTAGGAGCATCTCTTTTTTATTGAAAACTCTGATATCTTTTGCTGTTGTGTTGAATGCATTTAACATATATTTGGGGTAACTTCCATCAGTGATTTGGATTCTTCTAGCTAAGAATCATTTTGCCAGCTAGATCTGGTTATTGAGAATCTGGGCAAGACTGAGAATGGTTTAGCCAGATTCAGCCATTCATTCCATTGACTTGCTGTCAGGAGGTAGGATTAACATTGTTTTACGTATCTTCTCAGGCCTCCTGCACTAGTGATGATCTGTAAAACCAGAGACAGACAGCATATAGCATTATTAGCTGATGGTCTCAGGGCTGGGTGGAGGGAATGTAGATACAGTTACTGACATCCATAATCCTTACACCCATTGGAGGAATTTGTTTTAGGACAAATATAAACATTCCTCCTTTCCTCAGGGGGTAGCATGTATCTGGAATTGCTGCATCAGGCATTGAATTTGCAAGCTCAAAATATTAAAAAGGTTCAGGATCACAAGTAACTAAAGTGACATTAGGATTCCATCCCAAGGCTTTGAGGATGAAGTCATGAATGGGTCAGTAGTTCTGCTACAAACTGCTCTTTGCTACCACAGACACAGCCATGGATTGGATGGACCCTGGGTATTGCTTAGTAATAGCTGACATATGTTGAGCTCTGACTTTGTCAAGTAATGTGAAAAGCCTTTATTTATTTTTGTTTGTTTTATCTTTCATACACACACACATATGTGTGTGTATATGTGTGTGTGTGTGTGTGTGTGTATATATATATATATATATATATATATATATATATTTATTTA
>NW_022631024.1:11036819-11103750 GCF_010015895.1 Lontra canadensis | reverse complement strand
GAGCCCGATGCAGGGCTTGATCCCAGGACCCTGGGATCATGACCTGCGCCAAAGGCAGAGGCTTAACCCACTGAGCCACCCAGGCACCCCTGTTTGTTTTATTTTTAAAAGATGTTGTTGATTCATTGTGGGGGGAGGGGCAGAGAAAGAGTGTGCCCTTATGCGCATTTGCACAAGCGGGGGTAGGAGTAGAAGGAGAGGGGCAACGAATCCTCAAGCAGACTCCCCACCAGTGCAGAACCCAATGTGGGGTTCCATCCCAGGACCCCAGGATCATGACTTAAGCCAAAGGCACATGACCAACTGACTGAGCTACCCAGGTGCTCCTATACAAACCTACACATGAACTATCTCATTTATTTCTTTTAACAGACTTATAAAGTAGGTCCTGTTGTTAATCCCAATTTATAGCAGGGTTAGGGGCAATTCTCCGTGGGTCATACGGACTGAACATGTCAGAGATAAGTCTCCAAAGAAAAATCAGGATGCCATTAATAGAAGAAGGGGGGAGTGATTGCTAGACAGATAAAAACAAAAGAAGTCCGCTTTAATGATTTTTGTTAGTATTTTCTTTGTTGTTTTTGACCCTCTATTTGTGTTTGATCTATTTAATTTGAGTTCAGAATATTGTTTGTTTTCAGAAAATGTATTAAGTTTTGTCCTTTTTTTGAGACTTCTAGTATAGTTCTTTCGTTTAAGGTCCAGAATCTGAGGGTCAGAATAAGGAGTGTCTTGCCTAAAGTCCTATCACTAAACCAAAAGAATTTAGGAAAGACCTAATTTTCCCATTATACTACCTTGCCTTCTCAGGCTTTTCTCCTGTTTTCAAGTCAGTTTGTATTAAGTAAATACTTTCAGTTTCACTTCTAGCAGGATGTCCTGTATTGAACTCATTTGTAATGCTGAGTTATTTCCTTACTGCCTTGCATCTCTCTATGACTTTTTTGATTGCCATCACCTTTGTGTATGTAGAAAGACTTTGAAGTTGCTTTGAGGTGAGCCTTCTCAGGGATCTTAGCCACTTTTAATAGCTTCCAAATTCTACCATTTCAGGTCCAATTCCCTTACTCAGACCTTCCACATAGTTTGCATGCTAGACTTAGATCTTCTAATTCTGTGACTGTGCTGTAGAGGTAGAGGTAGGGTTGTGTTTTCTGTTTAGTTCATCCTGCAATTGATCACCTTCCGTGCTGTATTGGCAAATGTTCTGGGCATAGAAGCAGCTCTGCAAATGGTGGAGCATGGTTCGTAACCTTGAAGAGTTCAGTATCTTGTGGAGGAGGCAGTTTTTGAAATTGTTCCTGGGGTACCTGGGTGGCTCAGTCGGTTGGGTGTCTGATTATTGGTTTTTGGCTCAGGTCATGATCTCATGGTCCTGGATTCAAGCCCCATGCTGGGCTCCATGTTCCGCATGGAAGTCTGCTTGTCCCTCTCCCCTTGCTCCCCTCCAACTGCTACCCCTCTGTCTGCGTGCACATGCTTGGGCTCTCTCTTTCGCAGATGAATAAATAAATAAATATCTTTTTAAAAATTGTTCATTTATCCTTTGGTGAGTGCAGGATGGGCCTCTCCTGTTTTCCATGTTTCACAGTGGTGGTTGGTATTTGATCTGAATCTTGAAGGATGAATAGTTCTTTACCGGGAGGAGGAGGAGGAGGAGGAGGAGGAGGAGGAGGAGGAGGAGGAGGAAGAGGAGGAACCATAGGTAGGCAAGAAGAGATGTGGCCTGTTTAGTGAATCCAAACAGTCAAGACTGCAGAAGACTTTAAAAGTTGTGGTGCTTAAGTAGTGTCCCTACTGTTTGAATACCTCTTTTCCACATGGCTTTTCCATTTTTCCCAGTGGCTGGTCTGGCTTATGATGGCCTAGATATGATGAAAGAAAATGCTTTCATAGGGGGTAGGAAAAGGAAAAAGAAAGAAGAAGAAAAAAGGAAAATGCTCTCATATTCCTCTAGTCCTAGTTTTGCTCCTTTTGTTTTTTTTAAAAGTAGGCTCCATGCTCAGGGTGGAGCCCAATGAGGGGCTTGTCATAACTCTGAGATCAGGAGCTGAGCTGAGATCAAGAGTTGGACACTTGGTGGACAGCCAAGTGGGACAGCCACCCAGGCGCCTCTGCGCCGTTTTCTTGAATTGACCATGGAGATGTTATAGTTGATCTTTATTGAACAGCTTTATGCTAGGCTTGTGAGGTGATTTGGATATAGTTGTGAACAAGACAGGCCAGGTTCCCTCTTCTGTAGAATAGTCTCGTAGTGGAGTTAGACATTGAACAAGTAATTTCTTGTTGATGAGTACGGAGGGTGGTAAGTAATTTTAGGGTGCTTTGACCTTGTGTGTAGACAAGAGTACAAGGGCAAAAGAAGCTTTTCTGAGGAAATATTTAAGCTAAGGATGAGTAGAAAGCAAGCTGGAGAAAGTTGCATCAGCTACATGTAGACCTACAGTATATTTGCTCTTCATTATGCTTGATTTTTTTCCGCAGTGAGATAGCTGCATACCAGTCAGACAGATGTAGCTCAGATGTTTTGGGCCCGCAATGGGCTTTGAGAGGTATTTATTCGAACCCGAACTGCATTCTTATTAATGAAAATTGCATCCAGTTGTATATGTAGGTAAATAGCATTTGTGAAAATTTTAAGTAAATTACCCTGTTTGATATTTTTCATAAGTTCATATTTTGTATATTTTGTTTTCTTTTGGAAAATAATTGTTAATGTTACATAGAGCATGTCAGATACTTAATGATTGTAATCTTTCTGTGAATTTTTATTCCAACTAATATTGGCATGCTTACTCAGGCCTCATCAAGTGACCTGTGGTAAGTGCGGTTACTCTTAACATTTTTTAATACAATGATTAGGAAATGGAGGCTCAGGGAGGGATATATAGTAGATAAATGTAATAGAGGTAGGATTCAAATCCAAATTTGACTTCTCGGTCTGAATTTTTGAGTTACCTTAGAGTAATTCATGAATTAAAATCTTTTTTTCCCTATTGTTTTCTCTTTAGGTTTTTGTCAGGATGAATTGCCAGAGCTTGACCCAGGCACTAGTAAGTTCTGAATGTTCCCCAGTGTTCGTGAGTAAGAACAAGATGTGTGTGTGTGTCCTTTAAAATATATAACTTGAGGGTGTCATTAGTGGCCATACTGACTCAGATCTTACTTTACTTTGGTTTATAATTATGGGGAGGACATTCTATCTTGTTATGCTTTCCTTTTCTTCTCATATTATTCATTGGTCAGAAATGTAGTAATTTAGTAGAAAATTGGTTTGCAAGAAATTTCTATTTAATATTAATCTCTTTTTTGTTGAAAGCAACAAGAAAAATTGTGTTTCATTTATGCACACATACAACCATATATTCATAACCACTTCTCTAAAGTATTAACTGACTTTGACGTAATTTTTATTTTCTGAAATAACAGGGGTTGGAGAGGAGGGTTTTTTTTTTTAAAGAGGGATTATGCTTGGTTTAGGTGTTTATACTCAATAACCTTTGTACCACAGTTTAATTTCTAAAGCACCTTTATCTACATTAAGGTTGAGCTTATGGTTATGAGGGTGACTGTTTTGAGGTCTAATTTAATGATGCTTTTCAGGTGTCTGTCTTGATCGTAGATAACCATTCGTGTTTCCAGTTGCTCTCAAAATGTGGCATACATCATTCCGAGATATGGTTATAGCTATTAGAAATAGGGCATGGGAATATCCAATGTATAAAGACCTTGTTTTGCTTTAATGCCAAAAGGTTGAATGATAATTCAGATTTGAGAATTCATGAGATGATCTAGAGTTATTTTTTCTAGTTCTAGTACTTTTTAGGGTCATGAGACTGGCTAATTTTCACCAGTCTGCTTGCTGTTGATGTAAGCGGTAAATTTTACTTTCTCACCATCCTAGCTAATATCGGCTCTCTGAGGGTGTGGACCTTTACATATATTTTCCCCACATACCTTAACAATATTAAAATTCATGTCTGTTCAACTAATACTTAGTAATTTCAAGACAAAATGTCCTACAGTGCTTATCAAGCAGTAGGAAAGTAGAATTGTCTTTCTAGAAATTGTTCAGAGTCCGCTTTATAGGAAGTATAGGCTGCCAGTGTCTCTGAGTGAACATAATATTTTCTCATTGTCCTTCTCTTATGAATTGCCTTCATTTAGGAGGAGGAAAAAGGTAAATTCTTGAGTCATGGTCCTTTCTTGGATTTTTTAACATTAGGAAGGACATTGAGATGCTCTGAAATCTTTCAGACAGAACTACACAAAAAATGAGCCAGATAATTGAGAACTCTGTTAAACATAGCATGCTCTTGCTGCTCCAGGTTTAGTTCTAGTAGCAGTACACAAACTGGTAAGTCTGGGGCCTGTCCTCATGTATTAATTTTATTGGAAAGTATTTACTTCTCTGGAATTACTTGAAAAGGCAGTTTTTGAGCCTCTAATTTAGTACATATTACTCAAACTTATTCACCTTTTCTGCACTTAATAGAAATTGAAAATAGCTCCTGCCCATTTTCCAGGAAAGGCCCTCATTAAGATAATTATTGAATTATGCTTCCTTCTGGGCCAAGTAATCCTAACTTATTGAACATTTCTGTTTGAATCTCTAGCCAGATGTGGTGATTTACACACCTGTCCATTCCATAAGAATGAATAGATAATGAGTCATAATTCTGTATATGAGTTAGAATAGGAGTCACTGAAAAGAAAAAAATCACTTTTCTTTTAAAAACTGTGCTTAGCTTATGTAGGCAATATTCTCAGTAATCCCATATTATCTTTGTGAAGTTAATAGTGTTTTATTCCTCTGTCTTTTACAGTATCACTGTAGTACTATTAACAAATGGGCAGAAGTAAAAATTTATCATCTCTTTCTCATACATCTTGGGGTTCAAATAAGCATGTGCAGTCATAACAAGTGATGGGAGACCTCAAGACTGATATGGACTGTATGTGTTGTCTTCATGTGGTTATGAATGTTGATACTGCAGATTTCATGGCTTTTGACTGGGAAGAAATAACATTTTCTGTGTTAATGTCTCACAACTTTCACATATTAGATTGAGAAAAATAGGAATTTCTCTCCAATACTTCTTTGGAATTTAGAGGCCCCAGTGTCTCCTCTATCCCTCAAATTTTTGATAGGGAAAGCCTGCTCATGCTTGCTTATTTTGGAACAGGAAATACCATTGTTGCTGATTTCCCAATGTGGTTGGCAGTGGTTGTAGATAGCAAGTTTGGGACAACAGGTAGGATGTGTTGGAACATAGATGAGGAAAAATATCTGACTTTGTCCTATTCAGATGGCTCTTTTCCCCCAACCTTTTCTGTGATAGAGCAGATGGGTAGCCATGTTTAGAATATGGGCAGCTGTTCACACTCTGGCTGCCTTCTTATGATTCCTGGGCTTCCTGGAGTCCAATGTTATGGCACAGGTTCAGGCTAAGTTCATTTCTACAAGAAGCATCTCTGTACCCTGCCCCATTAGCATAAGCTAGGGACAAGGGCAGTCAAAGGTCAAGAAAAGTTCAAAACAGCATAACCTTTCTGTGCTTCTGTTTCCAAATAACCCAGTCCGCCTTGCTCCCCGAGTTTTTTCCTCAACCGTCGTGTTTACCATGTAGTTGTAAAACTCAAGAGAACAAGGACTGACTTGATACAAGGGAAGTTAGAGAATAGAAGTCATTGTTGGTTAAAACAGGAGAAATAATTGATTTATGTTTGGGGGCCAATTAGGCTATAAAACAGGAACAGTAAAGGGACCTATGACTTTAGGACAGCTACTTGCTCTGATTTCTGTCCCACAGACAAGGGGCTCCCCAATAAAGGCTGTCAGCTTTCTAGGCTAAATTATTAATTCCTTTCATGCCTCTCAGGGATTGTAAACAGCACATAATACAGGAAAACAATTGATACTGTTCAGTTATTGGCTAGATAGAGGGTCAAAGGGTAAATAGTTGGATTAGCAACAGCTGTTCTTTCTCCTCAGTCAAACTTTTGTTTCTTATTATCTGTTTTAGCAAAGTCCTTCCTTAGTTTTTGCCTTCTAAATAGTTAAATCCATTTCGTTCCTTGTAAATAATTATTGATCAGAATTGGAAATGCTCATATTTTAATTCAGTTTCCAAAGTTGAAAGTGAGCATTCTTTTTGTATGTGCTATGTTGTTTGATGTTCAGAGGGTATTATCCCAAGGAAAGTAACTACTTGAAGTTAGATTAGAAGCTTTTTAGCTATTTTTACCAGCTGCTTGAAGATCTTGGTGTAGCTTGATTAAAAGAAAAAAAGTTGCCTTTGTTTAAACTGATAGTAGTAGGATAATGCATGTTCATGTGGAAAACACTAAGAGAAAAATATAAACACCCTGATCCCACCACCCAGAAATAACCATTGTTTCTTATTTGAGATTATGTCCTTCCACCTTATGTCTGAGTTTGTTTTTTACATAATTTGGAATCATAATATATGTACAACTTTGTATCCTGTCTCTCCCCTCCCCCGCATCATTACATTGTGAGCATTGGTCTAAGTCATGAAACATTTTTCATAAATATTTTTAATGAATGGAAGGATAATTGTAAGGGAACAACTTTACCACCATATTTATTTAACCATTCTTCCGTTGCATTTAGGTTTCCAGGTTTTTCTACATTCTATAATACCACAGTAACATGTTTTTTTGTATAAGTTTTTTTTGTCTGCATTTCAAATGAACCGTTAGCATATAAACCAAAACTCTTCTTAATTAAGAGCATGGCCTCTGGCTCAAGATTGTTTGGGTTCTGTTTGGCTTCAGTATTTACTAGGTTTATAATGTTGGCTAAGTTATTTAACCTCTCTGGGCCTCAGTGTTTTCATCTGTAAAATGGGGACAATAAAAATTTATTTATACTTTACAGGGCTGTTGTGAGGATTAAATGAAGTAATACACACACACATATATTTATATTTACATTTAAAACCATGCTTGCCAAATGATAAACACTGTTAAGTGTATGCTATTCTAGTCTATGTAACATAATGTTGAAATTCTTGGTCTTTCTGTATTAATGGACTGTTGTAACTGCACTTTATTCAATTAAACTAGCCTGTGTTTCTTAATGATACAAAGATAATCATTCCAGATGGTAGCAGGTATAAGTTACTGCTTCAAGTGAATATTCCCTCAGAAGAACAGATCTCATATATTGCTGAGTACTTTGGCCAAGACTGTTCTTTACCATCTGGTTGACTGTTAGGCTGTTCTGGTCCCCTTCCCCGCCCCCCCCCCCCCCCCGCAGCCAGCAGGAGGTAACCTCCCAAGTGACCATCTGCCAGCCCATTTATTTAACCTAATAAGAAACTAAAGAAGTTAACCCTCTCCTTATTTAAAACACATACTCATATTATGTACTCTTTGATCAGTACCATGCTTATGTTGGGAAAAAAATTTATACAATTAAAAACCCAACCATTAGTGTTTTAAAAACACTGCATACTTGGGATTCTTGCTGACTCAGACTTTAAAAAGGTATATATATATATATATGTATTTCCCACTAGTGATCAAGGATCTAGATGTAGATAAATGGGCATTTAAAAAGAAACATGAGGGGAGCACCTGGGTGGCTCAGTCAGTTAAGGATCTGCCTTTGGCTCAGGTCATGATCCCTGCATCCCCAGATGGAGCCCCACATCGGGCTCCCTGCTCAGCCGGGGGTCTGTTTCTCCCTCTCCCTCTACTCCTCCTCCCCCCAACCCCCCGCTTGTGCTCTCTCTCTGTTAAATGAATAAATTTGTGTTGTTTTTTTTAGATCTTATTTATTTGACAGAGAGCATGCACACACATAAACTAGCAGGGGGAGAGCCACCCAGGTGCCCCTCGAGACTTTTTGTGGATTCTTCAGACTACAAAAGAATAATGTACTTCTCAGCTAGAGTCTTCTAGGTTCTGTCCAAAATTCTGATATTCTGTACCGTGACTTAATGGGTTCATTCCTAGTCGTCAAACTGTTTGTCACCATTTTTGATCTCAGAAGACACTTCATATAAGCCCAAGTGTGGTCTGCAGAGAGTGAATTTAAGGCTGGGTGTTAGAGATTAAGGAAGGAAAGAAAACTAACATTTACTGGGTATTCTTTATGTTCCAGGCATTTTGCATATATACAGTAAGAATGAGGATTATATCCTATAAAATTATCTTAATTTTAAGTTTGACTTTGTAATACCTAGTCCATTGTTCATTTCTTCTCTCCCCACTTCTCTTTTTCTCTTTGATGTGTGTGCCAAGCTGGGCCAAGCTGTGACACAGTTCATGCCCTGGTTTAGTCAGGAAAACAGATACGAAACTTGTTAAGTGCCTTCTACTTCTACTATGTAATAATAACAATAATGATTATAGCTAATACTTATTACACACTAAATGTTTCACATGTAAGCACTCATAAAACGTGTCAAAAAAAAAAAGATGCTATCCTGATCTTACTGATGAGAATGTTGAGGCCTGGAGAGGTTAAAAGACTCATTCCAAAGTATATAGTGGAGGAGTATCTGAGATTTGAGAGCTGTTTTGTGTGTGTGTGTGTGTGTGTGTGTGTGTTTTAAGATTTCATTTATTTATTTGATAGAGGGAGACACAGAGAGAGGGAACACCAGCAGGGCGAGTGGGAGCGGGAGAAGCAGGCTTCCTGCTGAGCCCGGAGCCTGATAGGGAACTCCATCCCAGGACCCGGAGATAGTGACCAGAGCGGAAGGCAGATGCTTCACCCATTGAGCCACCCAGGCACCCCTTGAGAGCTGTTTTTTAAAAATTTATATTATTGAAATTCAGTTAATTAGGGACTCCTGGGTGGCTCAGTGGGTTGAGCCTCTGCCTTTGGCTCAGGTCATGATTTCAGAGAGTCTGCATCGGGCTCTCTGCTCCATGGAGAGCCTGCTTCCTCCTCTCTCTCTGCCTGTCTCTCTGCCTACTTGTGATCTCTCTCTCTCTGTGTCAAATTTTCAAAAAAATCAGTTAATTAACATTGTATCATTAGTTTCAGAGGTAGAGTTTAGTGATTCATTGGTCGCATATAACACCTAGTGCTCATTACATGAAATGCTCTCCTTAATGTCCGTCACCCAGTTACCCCATTCCCCCACCCTCTCTTCTCCAGCAACCCTTAGTTTGTTTCCTATGGTTAAACGGTTTGTCTCTCACTCTGATTTCATCTTGTTTTATTTTTCTCTGCCTTCCCCTATGCTCCTGTTTTATTTAAATTCCACATGAGTGAAATAATCTAATTGTCTTTCTCTGATTGGTATTTCATTTAACTCCTCTTCTGTCCTGTCTCTGGTTCTCTTGACTGTGACAAGTCTCAAATGCTAACGGAAGAGCCTAAAGCAGTATGATTTACAACATACATAATGGTTTTTTTGTTTTGTTTTGTTTTGTTTTTGCATACAGAAGAATATACTATTTTCTAAGTGTTTTTTGGGCTCTTTTGCATATATTAGAATGATTTTGGACACAAACAGAATAATTCAGTCTGTGGAATAGGTTGCCAAAGAGATTTCTTCTGTGGCTCAGGTTCAGGGTTATTCCACTACTTTTCAGACCGGTTCTTTCCTGAAACAAATGAAGATAGATTCACCAAATCTCCCTTGTTTCTCCCTTTATGTTCCCTTCCCTTCAGAACACTGTTTCTGGGGTCATCTTCCTGGGCACATTAGGTATTTCACATTCATAACTGTTCCAAAAGCTTACTTCCAAAACTTAAGCTGAATCTGCTAGATCAGGTCTCCTGAATGTGGCCTTTTGCTGGGGCGTTCTCTTCTGATAAGGATTCTTTTGAACAGAGTAGAGATGGGATGAGATTCAGAGCTTAGGCTCTGAGCTCTCATCCCCTTGACCTCTGCCCCTGTTACAGAGTTTATACCGACTTGGTAGGGACTCCCTGTGGAGCCAAGAGTTTAGGACTTGTTTACAATTGATGAAAAGATAGTTGCATTCAAAGGCTGTTGTTGGGCCCGTGGATAGTCCTGGATCTCTGCCATTATCTCTCGTAGGTGCAGGGAATGCTGGGACATCTGGGTCTGGAGATTTGTAATGGATGACTAAGAAGGAATGAGGGCAAACCAAAGCTAGATAGGTTGCTGCAGTGTTCTTTCTATAGAGGCAGTGTTTGCAGTAGCATTTCCTGAAGAGGGAAAGTTTTCTGCAAACCTGTGCTTTATTTCATTAAAAAAAGCTGAGAGTGGTTTAAATTCCAAGTATGATAATAAAGGAGATGTATGAGAATTCTTCTCCTTTTTTAATACCTCATCAGAAAATTTGCTGTTAAGCAAATGTATCAGGTAGTAGAGGGAAACACCAGATTATTGAAGCCATCTTCAAGAGTTATACGTAGTTTAAAAAAAAAAAGTTATATGTAGTTTTATAAATTATTTTCTCTAAAAATCTTGTGCTCTAAGTATGCTGGGGAGAGTATAGCAACTCAGTCCCAAGAGTCTTCATATACCCTTTCTGGCCACACTTTAACTAAGACCACACTTTCTAGCCTCAAAACCTGAAGGTACATATCTTTTTTTTTTTTTTTCTCCTAATATTTGTTGTAGATGTGAATCTGGGGAAAAAAAATAAAGATAAACATCTTATTCTGAAGGGTGCTAACACTCACTATAAACCAAAATTAAATAAAAACATCCTCTGTTTGTAAGCATAGCAAAACAAACTGCATGAATAATAAGATTCAAAGTGAAAATACATGGAGTGCCTGGGTGGCTCAGGCAGTTAAGTGTCTGCCTTCAGCTCAGGTCATGATCCCAGGATCCCAGCCCCGAGTCAGGCTCCCTACTCAGTGGGGAGCCTGCTTTTCCCTCTCCCTCTGCCTGCTGCCCCCCCCTCTACTTGTGTGCATGCTCTCTCTTTCTGTTAAATAAATAAGTAAATAAATAATAATCTTTTTAAAAAGTGAAAATTCAATGTTACATCTTTTTGTCTCAATGTAAAATTCCATGTGCTAAATGTAGTCTGGCCTATGGATGTATTTTGTTTGAATATTTAAATAAAACATTTTAGTTGTCAACATTAAAAACCTGTAAGATTTTCGGGGTGCCTGGGTGGCTCAGTGACTTAAGCCTCTGCCTTTGGCTGAAGTCATGATCTCAGGGTCCTGGGAAAAAAGCCTCACATCAGATTCTCTGCTCAGTGGGGAGCCTGTTTCCCCCTCTCTCTCTGCCTGCCTCTCTGCCTACTTGTGAGCACGCGCTCTCTCTCTGTGTCAAATAAATAAATAAATAAGCCTTTAAAACAAAAAACCTGTAAGATTTTCATAAAAATTTGGAGTTTTGGCCTTAATAAATTGGGACTAGATTTTTTTTTTTAAGATTTTTATTTATTTATTTGACAGAGATCACAAGTAGGCAGAGGAGATAGGCAGAGAGAGAGGAGGAAGCAGGCTCCCCGTCGAGCAGAGAGCCTGATGTGGGGCTCGATCCCAGGACCCTGGGACCATGACCTGAGCCGAAGGCAGAGGCTTTAACCCATTGAGCCACCCAGGCACCCCGGGACTAGATTTTTACATGACATCTGATGACTGGAATAGAATAGTGGCTGCCCTCTTGATGTGAGCATGCACTCTAAGGTTTGTCACAGACCCAGATGGCCTCCTTCATCCAGTTATGTCTCCTGTGTCTTCTGTAGGCATTTGAGTCTATAGCTTCTATGCTAGAGAATGAAAATTATCAGTGCAGATGAAGGTGTGGAAAAATGGGAATTATTATGAGTATAATATCTGTCAAAGCTGAAAATGTGCAGGTTTATTTTTTTTACAGATTTAGTGGTTTAAAATTTAAAAATTAAAAACTACAGATGTAGCAATTCCAATCTCCGTCTTTATAAGAAATGTCAGGTATGCAAAATACATAGTCAAAATATATTCCTTTCAGCAATTATAATAGATTGTGGTTATCCATGCAATGGAGGACTACTATAGAATTGCTAAGGAGAAGGCAGATTTTAGTCTGGAAGAAGGATACACCGAACTGTTAACAGCATAGTATCTTTAGCCAAATGGGATCACAGGGCAACTTTCATTACTTTAATTTTTAACAAAGCTCTTGTATTAGGAGTAAAGTACGTATTTTTTTTTTTTTTTTTTGAGAGAGAGAGAGAGAATGCATGTGTGGGGAGAGGTGGGACAGAGGGAGAGGGAGAGAGAATCTTAAGCAGGCTCCATGACCCAATGTGGAGCCTGACATGGGGCTCGCTCTCACGACCCTGAAATCATAACCTGAGCTGAAATCAGGAGTTGAATGCTTAACCCACTGAGTCATCAGGCCACTTGAAAGATTTCTATTTTATTTTATTTTACTTTATTCTGTGTTATTTTCTTAAGGATTTATTTATTTATTTTAGGTTGAGAGCAAGTGAGCATATGGGAGAAGAGCAGAGGGAGAGGGAAAAAGTCAAGCAGATTCTGAGCTGAGCATGGAGCCCAGGGCAGGGCTGGATCTGATGATCCTGAGATCAGGACCTGACCCGAAACCAAGAGTTGAATGCTTAACTGACTGTGCCACCCAGGCACCTCAAAGAGATAGATATATTAATTTTTTTAAAAAAGATTTTATTTTTTTATTTGGCAGAGAGAGATCCCAAGTAGGCAGAGAGGCACGCAGAGAGAGAGGGGGAAGCAGGCTCCCTGCTGAGCAGAGAGCCTAGTGGGGGGGGGCTCAATCCCAGGACTCTGAGATCATGACCTGAGCCGAAGGCAGAGGCTTAACCCACGAAACCACCCAGGTGTGCCCCAAAAGAGAGATACTAAAAAAAAAAAAATCTCTAGCTCTCATTTCAGTTGCCAAATTTCTAAGGCTGTTCTACAAATTAAGCTACTCACATTCTAGTTTCCCACCTTAGATCACAAATTTTTACATTCAGAATTCTCTTATCTTGAAATCGCTCTAGCGGTATCAGTATCCTCATGTAGCAGGAATCATCTTGAAGCCTGAGAACAGGATAAAAGCCTAGAACAGTGTTTGCAGGCTTCTACTTGCAGCTTTCCCTCAAGTCACAATCAAGCTCTTAAAATTGGCCTGCTTTTCAGAATCAGGTTTGATATACCATACTATCGAGAATAAAGGGATCCTTAATTGCTTCTCATTTGATTGTGTTATCCGGGCAGTTGCAGGGTTACACTGCTAGAGATGACCTTAATGGAAGATAGCATGGGGCAGTGGAAAAAACATGAGTGAGAGTTTGCATCTTGGCTTTTGCCACTTCTTTGCTGAGTGACCAGTTCCTTTATCCATACAACAGTAATAATCCCTGTTATGGGTTGTTTTAAAAAATAAGTGAGGTAATATGTATGTGAATTCTTCAGCATCTAGCTGCTCTAGCCAGTCCTGTATGTTTCTTTGCTGAAATACATGACAGAGGGTTTCTAACTTTTTGGAGTATTCAGTGAGCATTTACTGTATGCTAATGGTTTTAAAACATTATCTCTTTTATTCTCGCAATTCTTATGATGTTTTCAACTCTTGTTCCCTCCATTTTACAGATGAAGAAACTGACAGTTTAACACTTGGCCAAGGCCACACAGCTGGTAACTGGCAGAGCTGAAGCTTGTATGATTACAGAAACACTGTATTTTTTATCTTTTTAAAATAGTGGTATGATTTACGTATAGTGAAATGCACAGTATAAGGTTCAAGCACTTTTTACAAATGCATGCGACCTTGTAACCCATGTTCTGTCAAGATGCAGAACATTGTCATCCCTTCAGAAAATTGCCTTATGCTTTTTCTTAGTCAATTGTACTGTTCTACCCCAAGAAACATTAACCTCTGATTTCTGTCATGATTGGTTTTGCCTGTTTTAAAATGTCATATAAATGTAATCATACAACAGGTGCTCTTCTGTCTCTGGTGTTTTACATCATAACGTTTGAGATTTACCCATGTTGTTCCAGGTTTTAGTAGTTTATTTTTTTATTGCTAAGTCGTAGTCTATTGACTATATCACAGTTTCTCTATAGCACCTGTTGATAACTTGGGCTGTTTGTGGTTTTTGGCTGTTATAAATAAAACAGCGGTGAAAACTCTTGTACAAGATTTTTTTGGCTGTACGTTTTTATTTCTATTAGACATATATCTAGGAATTGTTAGGTCATATCGTAGATGTATGTTAAGCTTTATGAAATTGCCAGTTTCCCAAATTGTTAATATATTGTACAGTTCCAGTAGTGCAGGAGTTCTAGTTTTTCCACATCTTTACAAGCATTTGGTGTTGTTAACTTTTAAATTTTAGTCATTCTAGTAGGCATGTAATGGATTTTTTTTTTTTAAAGATTTATTTATTTGAGAGAGAGAGCACGAGTTTAGGAGGGGCATAGGGAGAGAATCTTCCAAGTCGACTCCTTGCTGAGTGCAGAGCCTGATGTGGGCTTGATCCCATGATCCATGAGATCATGACCTGAGTCAAAACCAAGAGTTAGATGGTTAACTGACTGAGCCACCCAGGTGCCCTGTTAATTTGCTTTTCCCTAATGACTAATTATGTAGATCACCTTTTCATGCTCTTATTGGCCATTCGTATATCACCTTTTAGATGTGTCTATTCAGGCCTGCCTGGGTGGTTTAGTTGGTTAAGCATCTGCCTTTGGCCTAGGTCATGGTCTGTGAGTCCTGGGATTGATAGAGTCAGGCTCCCTGCTTAGCGGGCAGTCTGCTTCTCTCTCTCCCTCTGCCCCTCCTCCTGCTTCTATGCTCTCTCTCCCTCTCTCAAATCTTTAAAAAAAAAAAAAAAAAGTGTCTTTTCAAAGTCTTTTGACTATTAAAATCATGTTCTCTGTCCTATTATTGAGTTGTGTTTTTTTTTTTTTAATTAGGATACAAGTCCTTCATCAAATATGTGGTTTGAATATTTTCTCCCAATCTGTGGCTTTCTGTTCTACTTTATGAATATGTTTTTTTTGATTAGCAGACGTTTTACATTTCTAGGAAGTCTAATTTATTCATTTTTTTCTTCTTATGGTTAATGCTTTCTGTGTTTTAAGAAATCTTGGTGTAACCTGAGGTTGCAAAGATGGTGTTCTGTGTTTTCTACTAGAAACTTTTTTTAGTTTTTACATTTATGTCTTTAACCCATCTCAAATTAAAATTTTCATATGGTTGGAGATAGAAATCCAAGTCTTTCTTTATGAATATTCATTTGTTTTAGTGCCATTTGTTGTAAAGATTTTCCTCATTGAATTTTTGATGCACTTGCTGAAAAATAATTTGATATTTATATGTATGAGTCTATTTCTAGATTGTATTCTCTTCCATTCATCTATTTATCTTTTTACCAGTACTGCAGTGTCTTGAATACCATAGCTTTATAATCAGTCTCAAAATCAGGCAGCGTTAGCGTTCCAACTCCATTTTTCCTTTAAAGTTGTTCAGATTATTTTGGCTATTCCAGTGTGTTGTGTTTTTTCATTTCCCTATAGGTTTTAGAATCAGTTTGTCAATTTTTTTTTTTTTTAAACAAAGAAGCCTCCCAAGATTTTGATTGGATTGTATTGATCCTATCAGTTTGGAGAGAGTTGTCGTTTTAGAACTGAGTCTTCTATGAATTTAGTGTATCTTTTCACATATTTAGAACTTACTTGTTTTTTTCTCATCAAGTTTTTGAAAGATTAGTGTTGAGATCTAGTATATCTTTCTTTAAACTTATCCAAAATACTTTTTTTAATGCTGTAGTAAATGGTATTATTTTAAAATGTTGTTTTCCCATTGTTTGTTGCTAGTATAGAAAAGCAATTGATTTTTGTGTATCAAATTTGTATCACTTAACATTGTTAAGTTTGTTTCCTAGTTCTAGTAACTTTTAAAAATAAATTCCTTGGGACTTTTTGTGTGTATATCTTTGAATAAAAACAAGTCTACTTCTTCCTTTTTGATGTTTATGAGTTTTGTTTATTTTTATTACCTTATTGCATTGGCTAAGATTTCTAGTCTAATAGTAGATAAAAGTGGTGAGAATGACATTATTGTCTTTGAACTTAGGGGAAGGTGTTTAGTATTTCACTATCAAATATGTTGTTAGCCATAAGATTTTTTTAGATTTTTTTCTTTTGTATTTAAAAGTTGTGATAAAATACACATAACATTTACCATCTTAAAAATTTTTTTAATGTACAGTTTAGTGCCATTAGGTATGTCCATATTATTGTGTAGCCATCACCACCGTCTATCTACAGAACTCTCATTGTTTAACACTGAAACTCTGTACCCATTAAGAATAGTTGCTGATTTCCCCTAGCCTCTGACAACCACCATTCTACTTTCTGTCTTTTGTGAATTTGACTCTTCTCGGTATTTTATATAAGCAGAATCATAGTATTTGCCCTGCTCTGTGTGGCTTCTTCTTCTTTTCTTTCTTAATTTTTTTTTTTTTTTAAGATTTTATTACTTATTTGAGAGTGAGAGAGTGAGCGAGCAAGTGAGCATGAGCAGGGGGAAGAGGGAGAGGGAGAAACCCGGACTCTCTGATGAGCAGGGAGCCCAACTCAGGGCTCAAACCCAGGACCCTTAACCGATTGACTGAGCTACCCACGTGCTCCCATGTGTGGCTTCTTTTCCTTAGCATAATGTTTTCGAGGTTCATCTATGTTGTAGCATGTGTCAGAATTTCCTTTCTTTTTAAGGTTGAATAATAGTCCATTGTGTGTGTGTGTGTGTGTGTGTGTGTACACACACACACACACACACCATTTTGTTTATCTCTTCATCTGTTGGACACTTGGGCCACTTACACCTTTTGGCTTTTGTCAATAAAGCTGCAAATATGAATGTGCAGTATTTTTTTAAGTCCTTATTTTCAATTTTTTGATGTATATGCACTGGAGTTGCTGGAGCATATGGTAATTCTATTAATTTTCTGAAGAGCCGCCATACTGTTTTTTACAGTGGCTGTATCATTTGACATTCCCACTAGCAGTGCACAACAGTTTTAATTTTTCTGCATCCTCACTAATACTTTCTGTGTTTTTGATAATAGCCATCTCAATGGGCGTGAGGTGATACCTCATGGTGGTTTTGATTTGCATTTCCCTAATGAATAATGCTGTTGAACGTCTTTTCATGTGCTTATTGGCCATTTGTATAACTTTTTTTTTTAAGGTTTTTTTTTTTTTTTAACTTTATTTGGCAGGCAGAGAGACAGGCAGAGAGAGTGGGGGGATGTAGGCTCCCCGCTGAGCAGAGAGCCCAGTGCGGTGCTTGATCCCAGGACCCTGAGACCATGACCCAAGCCAAAGGCAGAGGCTTAACCCACTGAGCCACCCAGGCGCCCCCATTTATATAACTTCTTTGGAGAAAAGTCTGTTTAAATATTTTGCTTATTTTTAAACAAGTTTTGTTGTTCTTTTGAGTTGTAAGAGTGTTTTGTTTTGTTTGTGCGGTTTGGGGAGGAGCAGAGGGAGGAGGAGAGAGAATCTTAAACAGGCTCCATCACCCAGTGCAGAGCCCAAGCTGGGGCTTGGTCTCACAACCCTAAGATCATGACCTGAGCTGAAAGTGAGTCAGATGCTTAACTGACTGAACCACCCAGACACCCCTTATTTGTTGTAAGCTGTCTTTATCTATTCTGGATATTAGCCCTTTATCAGATACATGATTTGCAAATAATTTCTTCCATTCCATGGATTGCATTTCACTTTGTGGATTGGGTCCTTTTATATATAGGGATTTTAAATTTTGATGTAGTACAGCTTAACTTCTTTTTTCTTTTGTTGCTTGTGCCTTTTGGTGTCATTGCCAAATCCAGCATCATTAAGCTTTTTCCATGTATGTTCTTATAAAAGTTTTATACTTTTAGGTCGTGCATTTAGGTCTTTGACCTATTTTGAGGTAATTTTTGACTGTATGGTGTAAAGTCAAGATTCATTCTTCTGTATGTGGATATTCAATTTTCCCTTCACTGTTTTTTGAAAGGATTGTCCCTTCCCCCATTGAATGGTTTGGAAAACCTTGTTGAAAATCATTGGCCATATATATGTGAGAGTTTATTTCAGGGTTCTGTATCCCATTCCATTTGTCTGTATGTCTGTTTTTATGCCAGTACCACACTGTTTTGGTTCCAGTAGCTTTGTAGTAAGTTTTGAAAGTTATGCATTTTTGAAGCTATGGATTTTTTTGTAGATGCTCTTTATCAGTATGAGGAAGTTCACTTGTATTCCTAGTTTGCTAAGTCAGAGCCTGGGTTAAGAGGTTGTTAACCTTAGGCCATACTACCTCCAAAAGATATTTATTCATTTATTTAACTCATTATTTTGGACATACTGATTTTTATTTTATTTGCGTGAATCTATTTTTTTTGTGTAGTCATAAGCCATCTATCTGGTTTTCTCTATTGGTTTGGAAAGTCTCTTCAAATTTGAAGTCACCATCTAGTGGTCTTCTTCTGGAAGCACAGAGATGAGAACCTGTGGTAGTGCATTGGCATTTATTCCCACTTAGTCCACAAGGTGGCAACAGGCCCTAACTGAAGAGCCAAGAACAAGCAATCAGACTGAAAAATAGAACATGCTTGTAAAATTCATAATTAAACAGAATAGAAAACCAAGATTTTGTGAAAAGTAGTACTGCTAAACCTCAGAATCTGAGAGAAGGAATGAACCTTTAGCTCATTGTAAAAGCATGCATGGAAACTCTAATTAAAATATGTCAGAATCCGTTTTGCTGCATCCCTTTTCTCTCAGACTTCAACATCTTGGCTTATTCAGTGGCTATCCAGTTGAATATTGGGAGTTCAGAGGAGTAAGGTGATTGAGCAAACCATTAATGCAAAGAGATTTGAGTTTGGGGAGTGGGGATAAGAAGGATGTGTGCATATAACCCAGAGTTGAAAATCTCTTCCAGGAAAATGCAGGAAGAGGCATTAACAGCTCCATGCTGTCCTTTGAGTTTGGGACTCCTTTCTTGGGCATCAAAAAAGGACTTTTTATGAATGTTACAGTCTAAGGTGTGGGGTTTTCTTATAAAAGTGGAAATTGGGAGAACAGAGATTATCCTGGACAAGGAATTAAGGTAATGATGAAGGAAGAAAGTCCATTAAGGGTATATGAGATTCCAAGAAATCATGGGCAGAATATATGTGGCTCAGAATATATGGGGTGAGTTTCTAATGCTCCTTGAGGTAGTTTAGAGAAAAAGTTTGGGAGAACTGCTAGGCTGGAAGTAATGTGACCTGGCATCCTAGAGCAGCTTGCTTGGTTATAGCAGTGATACCCACTTTTTTGACCTTAGTCAACTTAGGCAGAACCCCATTACCTACTTAACTGCGTGTTCCTGTTTTCTATTGGAAATGGGCTATTAAATACAAATACATTTTAGGGCAAGGATGATACACGTGCTTTAGCAATTGAGGTAGGACTTCTGTTGAAACATGACACGTACACACCAAAGACTAATCATGGGAAAATTTAAAATAAGGATACTGTTGATGCACTGCCATCCTGTCGTACACAACATATATTAAAATGATTGGAAAATGATGTTGCTAGGGGCTCCTGGGTTGTTCAGTCACTTGAGCGCCTGTACTCTTGGTTTTGGCTCAGGTTGTGGTCTCATGGGTCATGAGTCAGGGTCTGTGCTTAGGGGAGTCTGCTTGAGATTCTCTCCCTCTGCCCCTCCTGTGCATGCACATATGTGCTCTCTCTCTCTTAAGTAAATAAACCTTTGAAAATGACATTGCTGAATGAGCTATAACCGAAGATTAAAAAGCAAGAATAGCAGCAATTGAAAACTACCACTAATTTTTCAGTAGTGATAATGGAATTCTTCTAAGAACTGCAGGATTTCCAACTGGCTTTATATGTTTATTAGTTGTAAGGTTTTTTTGCAACATTACCACCCATTTCGTAGCCGCCGGGCTTTTTGGTGGAACACTAAAAAAGTGGAAAGACTAGA
Organism: Lontra canadensis; assembly: GCF_010015895.1. Classification (NCBI taxonomy): domain Eukaryota; kingdom Metazoa; phylum Chordata; class Mammalia; order Carnivora; family Mustelidae; genus Lontra; species Lontra canadensis. Next base: position 11,083,834 of record NW_022631024.1, on the reverse strand, counting down.
GTCTCTTCTTAATTTTAGTTCGTAAAAGAATTTTAGTAACAGTTAACAAGTTACTTGTAATAACCTTTATTCATAAGTAGAAATGAATTGAACATCAGCCACTCATATGGTGATTGAATGTTGGATTAATTCATCAAGAGGATCTTTAAGTTCCAATCTTGAGAATCCTGGGGCCAAAAGATTGGGAGGGAAGAGGAGAAGGTAGGAAAAGGTAGAAGGAGGCTCAGTGCAATGGGCCTTTGGAGCTAGGTGTGAAATAGAATAAGAGTGTTCTTCTGAGATTTAAAGTAAAATCTTACCATTGTGTATATGTATGTATGTGGTCATTGTGTATGCACAGATGTTTATAATAATAGCTCTAATACTGCTGATAGAATTAATTCTCATTTTGTGTTCAGTCCTGTTGACAATTATTATTTGTTGTGTGAGTCTAAAACCAAATGATTCTTCTAGGAATTGTTTTTCCTTATTGTTGAATGGAGTAGATCTGTGTAATTGAGAAGGAAATAAAATCCTTTATGTAATGATTTTTGTGCTGGGACTTTTGTTGATTTTGTTTGGCGTCTGGATTATTTAGCACTTCAGTTGTCCAGGAATCTGTCAACATAACTATAAGATGCAGTAAAAGCCAAACCCTAAATGGGATTTTTATCCAAATAGCCTTAATTGTGACATTCAGTCTCTGTCCCTTTCTCTTTTTCTGTTAGAGATTTTGTTAGAAAAAAACTTCAGATTAAAATGCCTTATATCCTTTCCTAATAGCAATGATAATTTTGGCCCTTGACTATAATTCACTAAATACATATTAGTGTCTTCACGTTAAGTTGAATAAATGTGATTTGTGGCCAGTTAGTTTCATCATCTTTTTTTTTTTTTTTTTAACAAACTGGTAAATCAGTAAGCAAACACATCTGCTAAGCAATATTGGTAAATTACTAGAAATGATCCTACAAATGCAGGTGAAAGATAACAGGGTCGTTTTCAAAACTTCAGAAATACAATGGGACTAGAAACAAATTTGGGAGAAATAGATGTTGATTGGGGAGTTGGTATGGCTGTTCACAAGTTAAAGTGCTATCATGTGAAAATAATACTTCCCAACAGGAATTACTGTTGATTAATTTTCTTGATATACTTAGTGCCCTTCAGATCTTAAATATTAGTGAAATAATTTTTACCTAATGTTCAGGTTGTACAAGTTTAATCTATGTAATACTGAAAGAAACTACCTTTAGTGGGGCTTCCCATGTGACAGATGATGTGACAAGGACTTTATTCTCACCTTATGTAATTCCTTTCACAACCTTATGAAGAAGATGGTGGTTCCCAGGTAAGAAGCTGAGGTTAAAAGTGAAGATCATACTACCTCTCATTGCCTGTCCATCATAGCCAAAGAAAACTTCAGAGCTTAAGAGAATAGGATCTAATCTTAGGGGTTTGTAAAGAATCTTGGTATAACCAAAAAAAAAAAATAGGGTGAGCACAAGGAGCTATATGGTGGAGAAGTAACTGGCTAACCAGAGTATGAGTGATGTGGATTTCTGGGAAATACAGACTGGTAGCAAGGGAGAAACCAGAGGTGTTAACTGGAGTAGTTCAATTGCAAGGAACAGAATACCGTTCCCTCCCTTCCCCTGCCCTCCCCTGCCCTTTAAACCAGGTTAAAATGGGGACATTTGTGGAAAGTACAGGGTTCTTTTGAGGCTAAAGGACAGAGCATTCTTTTGAATTTCATGAAGGGTTAAGACCAGAATTTCTTTCACATCTCTGCGAAACTATTCCATTCCATTCATATGGAATCTTATTTCTGCTTTTCTGGTGCCTCTGCCTCCTATTTCTTTCCTCCTTCAAACTAATATTCTTTGCTTTTGTATCCATGATGGAAAATGGCTGCCTCTGCTCTGCCTTGTCATGTCTTTCCAGCATCCATGCTCAGCACAGGCTAGCTGAAGCATTTGTGTTCAAATTTTAAATGCTCAGAAAAGAGGATAAGCCCAGCTTGGGTTAGGTGTCCATTTGTCTTGTCAGGGGCTGTAGCCCCTCGACTATTTAGTAGAAGGTACAGATACATTTTAAGGAGAATATGAATAAAATAGACAGATTGTCTGACATAACTTTAGTCAGGTAGTGGGCCGGATGGAGGTTGTGGAAATTCACCATTAAGCCTGGCATTGAGGGACGGTGTGTAGGTAGGGCAAATTCACGGGGAGGGTTAATTTGGAATTATTTGTCAGCCCTGGGGTGGGAGGGCATGGGGAGCTGGCAAATGAAGTGAGAATCCAGGTATTAGATGATGCCCAAAATTTGGCAAGTAGAATAATTTTGAACTAACCAGTTGCTGGTTGGAAGTACAAGTATTAAGACTCAGGACTTTTGGGTCTTGGGATAGTAATGACCAGAGGGCCAAGAGTTAAGCCCAAGCTAGTGATCAAGGAACCCATGAGATAGATACACCCAGGCATGCTATGGACTTAATTACAGTGGCCAGGGCCAGCTGTAGCACTCAGTATCCTTCTTTGTGTAGGACCTATTTGAGTACCTACCTGGTGACAAGATCTGAGGTTGTCTGTGTAGTCTTATCCTAGCCTTGATTGGCTTTAGGGCTGTTCAGATTGTATATACATGTACAGAGTACTAGTGACTCCAGTAGTTAGGGCTTTTGGGAGGTGGAAACTGAAAATAACTACCTGATACTCAAATTTTTGTATTACTGCCTTCTGGAATTAAAAACAATTCCAGTATTCTAGAATACCTTTATTTCTCTGTCTTCCCCAGGGAAATTTTTTTCTCTTACGTATATTTTTGAATTGAGTTGTATTTGAGCAGTTTAGGTATTATGGCACTTGGGTCTAATTCCAGGAAAACAGATTTGATTTCAGACTGTTTGGCTTTACCACAGTTAGGATTTTATTGCTTAAGAGATTTATAAAAACATGTCTGAGGATGAGATTCATTTCTGGCAGGAGAGTGCGAGTAGGCCAACAAATTCTGCCCCCTAAAACCAGCTATAAAGCTGGAAAAAACTGTCAGAAACAATTACAGGCTTATAACAAGTTAAGAAGTATTTATTCATGAAAACCACTGAATTTTGTCTCAAACACAAGTTTGTGATCTTGCCCAGGATTACTCCCCTTTTTTCCAGCCCTGATAGTGTAGTATTTCAACTAGAATGGGGTAGGCTATGAAAACCTGCAGTTTTATTACTCTTGTGGGAGGGGGCTCATTTCATTTGGAATATTATCAGTTAGAAGTTATGATCTGGTGGCAAGTGAAGTAAGGAGAGCCAAACAACTCTACTAGCCTAAGGTTATAGTCCTATTTGGGGCAAACAGTGGAACAGCAGGCTAGAGAGGGCTTTAACAGAGAGCTCTGGAAGGTGAGGCAACTACAGGGAGTTTGATAAGCTCTCCATGTATCCTATTGCCCGGAGGCTTCATGTGCAGTAGAAATCATTGCAAGCCCAAGCCATCTACACATTTTTGGCCAGTGCAAAGGATGTGTGAGAAAGCCCAGCAGAAGGTAAAAATTATAGTAGACCTGAAGGCCTGAAGTGAGAGTATGCTCCCCATCCCAACTACAGATCGATCAGCAGGGAATATAAGTGCTAAGGTGAGCACTACCTCTGAACCAGTAAGTAAATTATGCAGATAGAGGGGTGACAGTTAGAAGCCAGGCCTCAAAATAAAAACAAGGGAAAAAATCCTGAAGCACCACACATTGTAGGAGAGAGATTTCACAAACTTATTCCTAGAAAGTTAGTAAAAACAAAACCAAAATCCACCACCGTCATAAAACCTTAGCTGAGAAAAACTTGGAATCTGGGGTTGTGAGTAATACCTTACATTATATGTTCAGTATTGAACAAAAAAGTTACAAGATGTGCAAAAAACTGAAGTGTAATCCATACTCAGGGAAAAAAAAATCAATGAGAGGAACTGTCTCTAGTGATCCCAAATGTTGGATCTGGCACACAAAGACTTCAAAGCCCCTATTAGAGATATTTCAGTTAAATAAAGGGAATCTTGGCTGAAGGGTTAAGTAAATTATGATGACAATGACTCAATGAATAAAGAATCTCAAAGAGAAATTTTAAGAGAAAACAAAATGAACGCTTGATTTGAAAATTATAATAACTGAAATGAAAAATTAACTAGGCTGGACTCAACAGCACATTTAAGATGGCAGAAGAAAGAATTGGTGGACTTGTAGGTAGGTCAATAAAAATTATTACAAAGAGCAGAAAAAAGCCTGAACAATGAATAGAGCCTCCAAGATCTGTGGGACAACATCAAATGTATACCTAAGAATATATATATAGAAGGAAAGGAGTGTAAGAGGAGCGAAAATATTAGAAAAAATAGTGGCTAAATTCATCTGCAGATCCAAGAAACTTGATGAACTCAAGCATGATAAACACATTATCAGAGTCAAACTGTTGTAAGACAAAGAAGGAAAATCTTGAAAACAGCAAGAACAAAATGATGCATACATACAAGGGATAACAGTAGGATTTACAGCTGACTTCTCATCAGAAGCAAAGAGGTCTGAAGGCAGTGGGATGTCCTAGTTAACATGTGGAAAGAAAAAAGCCCAGTAACCAGGATTTCTTTATCTAGCAAAACTCTTCTTCAAAAATGAAGGCAAAATAAAGACATTCCCACATAAAAAAGGCAGAGGATTTGTTGATAGCAGACCTGCCTTAAAATATTCAAGGAAGTCCTTAAGACTGAACGAAAGTGACAACAGATGGTTACTTAAATCCCTAAGAAGAAATGAAGAACCTTGGAAATGGTAAGTATATAGGTAAACACAACTGTATTTTTATCTTACTATTTTAATAGGATTATCTTTATTTTTTAATTTTTGAAATGATAAGATTGTCTAAAACAAGAATGATAATACCGTATTATTGAGATTCTAACACATATATGGTAATAAAAACAGAAAAGAGGTGGAATAGGAGGGGCGCTGGGTGGCTCAGTCAGTTAAGCAGCTGCCTTCCGTCATGTCATGATCCCAGGGTTCTGGGATCAAGCCCCTTGTTGGGCTCCCTGCTCAGTGGGGAGCCTGCTTCTCCCTCTCCTCCTGCAGTTTCCCCTTCTTGAGATCTCTCACACTCTTTCTTTCTGTCAAATAAAATCTAAAGAGAGAGAGAGAGATGGAATAGGAGATATATTGGAGCAAGTTTCTGTATTTCCTGGAGTTAAGATTATGATAAGTAAAAGATGTATCTTGTGATGCCTAGAGCAACCACAAAGAATATAACAAAAAAATAATTGTGATAAAGTCAACAGAGGGATTATAATGGTATGTATACCAGAAATATTTTGCACAGAAAAAGATAGTAATGGAGAAATAGAGGTTAGAGATTAAAGACAAAGACATGAAGCAAAAACAGCAGAATGGCATACATAAATGCAGCCATGTCAATTATTGTATCAAATGTAAATGGACTGTCTGTTCAAAAGGTGTAGGGATTGTCAACCTGGATAAAAAGGCAAGATGCAACTCTTTGTTGTCAGTAAGAGATATACTTTAGATTTAAAGACACAAATATGTTGAAAGTAAAAAGATCCTAAAAAATAGATCATACAAACAGTAACCATAGAAGAGCTGGAGTGACTATATTAATAATAGGTAAAATGTACGTTAAGAAATATTACTAGAGTCAGGGACATTTCATAAGAATGAAAGGATCAAGATGAGGAAAATATAACAATTATAAGAATATAATTTCATATATTCACCAGAATATATGAAACAAAAATTGACAGGAATTAAGAGAAATAAAAAACTCAATAATAGTAGTTAAAGATTTTAATGCCTCACTCTCAATAGTTGATAGAAGAACTAGATGGAAAATTAGCAAGGATATAGAAGACTTAACACTGGCAACCAGCTCATATTTATTGAATACTCTGTGCAGAATATGCATTTTTTTCAAGGGCATATAGAACAGTCTCTAAGAATATTCTGGGTCATAAAATAAGTCTCAATTATTTTTAAAAGATGGAAATCTTAAAAGGTATGTTTTATGACCACAACAGAATTAGAGATCCGTAACAGAAAGAAATAGAGGATATCTCCAAAATTTTGAAATTAAATAGCATACTTAAAAATAACCCACAGGGGCACCTGGGTGGCTCAGTGGGTTAAAGCCTCTGCCTTCGGCTTGGGTCGTGGTCTTGGGGTCCTGGGATTGAGCCCCGTGTCGGGCTCTCTGCTCAGCAGGTAACCTGCTTCCCTTCCTCTCTCTCTGCCTGCCTCTCTGCCTACTTGTGATCTCTGTCAAATAAATAAAATCTTAAAAAAAAAAAAAAAACAAAAACCACAGGTCAAAGAAGAAATCCAAAGGGAAATTTAAATATATTTTGGGCTAAATGAAGATGAAAACGTAGCATATTTCATGGAATACAGCTAAAACAGTACTTAGAGGAAAATTTATAGCTTTTAAGTTTATACTAGGAAAGAAGAAAGGTCTCAAGTGTTAATCTAGGCTTCCACTTTAAGAAACTAGATAAAAGATGTTCTTGATCTTGGGGTGGTGGAATCTGTGGAGTCTGCTTAAGTTTCTCTATCCATTTCCTTCTGCTTCTCCCCCCTCAAATAAACGTGTTTTTTTTTTTTTTTTAAGAAAATATTTATTTATTTGACAGAGAGAGAGACAGAGAGAGGGAACACAGGGGGAGTCAAGTCAGAGAAGCAGACTCCCTGCTGAGCAAGGAGCCCAATGTGGGATTCAGTCTCAGGACCCTGGTATCATGACCTGAGCCAAGCCAAAGGCAGATGCTTAATGACTGAGCCACCCAGGCGTCCCTCAAATAAAGAAGTCTAAAAAAAAAAAAAAAACCCCACAAAAAACCAGATAAGAAACCAAACCCAAAGCAGGATAATCATTTTGGGATTTAAAAAAAAATCTTTATTTTATTAACATGGCATGCTACAGAGATCAACAAACTGACATATGGACAGCTACTTTTGTAAATGAAATTGTTAAATAAAGAATTAAAACTGTCTTTTTACATAAATGATATAATCTCATATTTATAACAAACCAGAAACAAATAGAACTAATTGAGTTTAGCAAGGAGGTCACTCAAAAGAAATTAAAAGGATTGTAAGGGAAAATCATGAACAACTTTCTTTGAACAAATTGGGCAACTTACGTGGAATAGTCAGATTCCTAGACACAAATGCTGAAGGCATGAATTATTAAAACCAGCTCAAGAGGAAATGGAATATATGAATAGACCTATAACAATAAATAATTGAATCAGTGATTAAAAATCTTACTGCAAAGAAAAGCCCAGGCCCAGTTTTGGTTTTTTTATTCTTATTAACACAAGTATTTATTGATGCTATTTATACAGTAAATTAGGTTGAATGTGAGGTTTTGGATAGCTTGAATTCACCATTTTTCTTGTGCACAAAGATATTCTCTCATTGACAAATGGGCATTTCTCTTTGGCATCCATTAGTTTTTTGCCCAGATTTTGGCTTGTCAAATATTAAAAAATTAGTTTCTATTAAACAAAACTAAATGTGATTCCATGGAGAGTTATTGTATGATTACCAAACACATCTGATGTTAAATGTCACTGAAGTGCTGCTTGATCATCTCTATCAGTTTGTGCTAATTAAGACAAAGGGCTGGGATTTATAAACCCCAAGAGTCTTATCTGAACAGTCTGCATATAAAAGTTGTCTTTTTGCCTGGTGAAGGGGTATCCATGAAGCTGTGGACCTCTGATGAATTAACAATTAAATGTTTTCTGTATTATAACAAACAAAACAAACCAGTAATTAAAAATCTTACTGCAAAGAGAAGCCCAGGCCAAGTGGCTTCATTGGTGACTTCTATCAAACATTTAGAGAAGCACTAAAACTAATCCTTTACAAACTCTTTCAGAAAGTAGAGGAGGAAAGAACACTTCCCAACTCATTCTATGAGGACACTATTACCCTGATAACAAAGCCAGACAAAGATACATTAAGAAAATTGCAGACCAGTATGCTTTATGAACACAGACCCAGTAATCTTTTTTTTATTTTTTTAAGATTTTATTTATTTTATTTGACAGACAGAGATCACAAGTAGGCAGAGGCAGGCAGAGAGAGAGGAAGGGAAGTAGGCTCCCTGGATTGGAGGGTCTAATCCCAGAATCCTGGGATCACGACCTGAGCCTAAGGCAGAGGCTTTAACCCACTGAGCCACCCAGGCACCTCCAGTCACAGTAATTTTTAATAAAATATTAGCAAACCAAATTTAACAACATAGAAAAATGGATTATAGATCATGATCAATTGGGCGTTATCCCAGGCATGCAAGTTTGGATTAATATGTATAAAACAATATAACATACCATGTTCTCTTAAAAGGCTAGTTGGTGGGTGCGTGGGTGGCTCAGTCGTTAAGCGTCTGTCTTCGGCTCAGGTCGTGATCCCAGGGCCCTGGGATTGAGCCTGGCGTCCGGCTCCCTGCTCAGCGGGAAGCCTGCTTCTCCCTCTCCCACTCCTCCTGCTTGTGTTCTTTCTTTTTCTGTGTGTCTCTCTCTCAAATATATAAATAAAATCTTAAGAAAAAAAAAAAGACCAGTTGGTAAATATTTTAGACTTTTGGACCATTACAATTTCTGTTTAAACTACTCAGCTCTGCTGTTGTACTGCAAAACAGCGATAAACTATATGTAAATAAGCGGATATGCCTGTGTTTCGTTGCAACTTTACAAAAATAGCTAGTGCACAAGTCATAGTTTGCTATCTTGTAATAAACCATATTAAAAGGTTTTAAAAACCCCACATGATCAGCTCAGTAGATACAGAAAAAACATTTGATGTAAATGATAAAATGTTGCAACAAACCAGGAAGAGTGGGCAATATCTCACCTTGATAAAGGCATCTATGAAAATCCCAACACTAACGTAATATTTATTGGTGAAATATGAATCCTCTTCTCCTAAGACTGGGAACAAAGTGGGTAAGAATGTCCACTCTTAAGTCTACTCCTACCACTTCTTCACTGGAGTGTTGTACCTAGTACTATGGGGTGGGGGTGGGAAGGCATCTAAATTACCTAAGTAATTCACAAAAAAACCCAAAACAGATCTGAGTTTAAGCAAGGTCACAGGATACCAAATACACAAAAAAACTAAAAATTTTTTTTATATACTAGCCACAATCCAGAAATGAAAGAGAATTCCATTCATGATTGGCTTCATACTTAGGAATAAATTAAACAGAAGAATTAACAAGATTTACACTAAAAACTATAAAATATTGTTGAGAGAAGTTTAAAAAGACCTAAATAAATGGAGAGACATTCTATCTTCATGGATTATGAGTCCAAATGTTGTTAAAATGACAATTATCCCCAATTCGATGTATGGATTCAATGTAATCTCTCTAAAAAGAAAAATCCCAGCTGACTTCTTTGAAGAAATTTAATCCTATAATTTATGTGGAAATGCAAAGGACCTAAGGTAGAAGAGCCAATACAATTTTGAGAAAGCACAACATTGGAAGGACTTTTATTACATGGTTTCAAAAATCCACTATAATAATCAAGAGGGTGATAGATTGGTGTAAGGACAGGTACTAGAACTGGATTGTGAGTTCAGAAATATATAGTTGATTTTTGACACAGGTGCCAAGACAGTTCAGTGGGGGAAAGAGTAATTTTTTCCAACAGATAATGTGGGGAAATCGGGTATCTGCATGCAAAACAAAAAAAGACAAAAACCCACCCCAAAACTCAGTCTCTTAATTTATACTAGACACAAAAATTAATTGAAAGTGGATCATACACCTTAGTCTGAAACTACAAAATGTCTGGAAGAGTATCTTTGTGACCTTGGGTTAGGCAGTAACTTCCTAGACATGACACCAATGGCACAAGCTATAAAAGAAAAATTTGGTAAGTTGGCTTCATTAAAATGTAAAACTTTTGCATTCAAAAGACATTATTAAAAAAAAATGAAAAGACAAGCTATGGAAAGATTTGCTTCTCTGATGAAGGAGTATCCAAAACATATAAAGAACTCTTAAAACTCAGAAGACAAGTTAGTTTAAAAAAATTTTTTTTTAAATAAAATTTTTTTTTTGTCATGATTCCACTTACATGTGATAACTAGAATAGGCAAATTCATAGAGACAGTAAAATAGGGGAAATGGTTGAAGAATAGGTTGTTTAGGGGAAGTGTGGAATGGATAGTTACTGTTTAATGGGTAGAGAGCTTTTGTTTTTCTTTTTTTAAATTCTGAAAATAGGGGCACCTGGGTGGCTCAGTCGGTTAAATATCTGCCTTCCGGTCTGGTCATGATCCCAGGGTCCTGGAATCGAGCCCTGCATCGGGCTCCTGCTCAGCCTGTTTCTCCCTCAGCTGATTCTCCCTCTCCCTCTGACTGCTGCTCCCCCTCCTTGTTTTCTCTCTCCCTCTCTCTCTCTCAAATAAACAAATAAAATCTTAACAAAATAATAAAAATAAAAATATAAAATTCTGAAAATATTCTGGAAATGGATAGTGATGGTGGTTGCACAGTCTTCTGAATTTAATGCCACTGAATTGCACACTAAAAAAATGTTTAAAATGGTAGACTTTGTTGTTATGTATATTTTATCACAATTAAAATAAATGAAAAAACATGAGACAAAAGACTTGGAACAGACATTTTGTCACATAAAATGGTGTTCAACATCCCAAGTTATTAGGGAAATGCAAATTAAAATCAGTGAATTTCTACTGTACAGCCTCTGAAGTGGCTGTAGTCAAAAAGACTATAAAAATGTATTGGTAAGGATGTATGGCAACTGGAAACCTTGTGTGTTGCCATAAGAATGTAAAATGGTATAGTCACTTTAGAAGTCAGTTTGGAAATGGAATAAAAAGTTGCACATGGGGTGCCTGGGTGGCCCAGTTTCTTAAGTATCCGACTCTTGATTTTGGCTCAGGTCATGATCTCAGGCTGTGAGATTGAGCCCTACATTGTGCTCCACACTTGGTGTGGAGCCTGCTTAAGTTTCTGTCTCCCTCTCACTTTGCCCCTCCCCAAATCCTTTTCTTAAAAACAAAACAAAAAAGTTAAATAGAAACTTACCATATGATGCAACAGTTTCACTCCAAGGTATCTACCCAGGAGAAAAGTAAATGTATGTCTACACAAAGACTTGTATATGAGTGTTTATAGCAGCATTATTTATAATGGACCAAATCTGGAAGCAATCCAAATGTCCATCAGCTGGTAAAGGGATAAACAAAATGTGAAATATCCATATAATGGAATGCTATTCAACAACAGTAAAAAATAATGAACTACTAACACATGCTACAGCATGAATAAATTTCAAAAACATTATGCTAAGTGAAGGAAGTCAAACTCAAAAGACTACATATTATATGATTCCATTTATGTGAAATATCTAAGAAAGGCAAATTTAGGGGCACCTGGGTGGCTCAGTGGGTTAAGGCCTCTGCCTTCGCCTCAGGTCGTGATCCCAGGGTCCTGGGATCAAGCCCCGTATTGGGCTCTCTGCTTGGCGGGGAGCCTGTTTCCCCCTATCTCTGCCTGCCTCTCGGCCTACTTGTGATCTCTGCCTGTCAAATAAATAAATAAAATCTTAAAAAAAAAAAAAAAGGCAAATTTACAGAGACAGAATACAGATCAGTGGTTGGGTCTACAGGTAGGATTGAAGATTGTAAATGGGCTCAAGGGGAGTTTTGGAGTGATGAAAATGTTCTAAAATTGGATTGCAGTGATAGTTGCACAGCTCTAAATGAGCAACTAAAAGTCATTGAATCGTACATTTACAATGCCTAAATAAAGCTGTAAAACTAAAAAGTACCTAAGATTGGTTGGAGACTTTTGGATAAAACTGTTTTGTGGGGGTTTTTTGATAAAGTGGTTTCAGGTGACGTCCTATTGGTTTGTGATATCTCATATTACTCTTTCACTTGGAGGCCTAGACCCTCCCTGCTCCCAAAGCCTTACCTTGTGCTCTGCCTCACTAAAGTGTGTCAGAAAACTTTCTCTTTGTTGGGGAGAACTGACTCAACTGTTCGGAGTGTGGCTCTGATGGACTGTCTAGGCAGATGATACTTATTTAGAGAAAAATGCTTACTTTGAGCCCCAGGTTATAGATAGATCAGTCACAGCTTGCTACGTCCTGCGGGTTGAGAAGTAGGTGAGAGTTTGAGAAATGAGAGTATATTGTCTGCTGAAAGAGAAGAGCCAGTGGAGTGGTACCATCACATACAAGGATGCTTTAGGCTGTATTGCTACGACCTGTGCTTTTCACTGTTTTTTTTTGTTTGTTTGTTTTTTTGCTGAGGCCTCACAACAATCCTGTGAGATAGGAGAGGTATCCTTAGTCCCCATTTTACAGAGAAGGAAGGTTTACAGGGTGACTCCTTTGTCCAAGAGCATACAACTTTGGCAGAGTTAGACTTAAATTCAAGTTTTCTGACTCCATATTCTCAACCACTTCTTTTATACTCTGTGTTTTGCCTCAGCTGTTTACTGGGAAGAGGAGCAGAAGGGGCATGTAATTTTGACTGATTGCATATGTTTTCAGTAGATTTAGTCAGAAGAAAAGAAGGGGAAGTTAGACTAAAGCCTAAGTTCAGGAGTTCTATAGCAAGTATAGTAATCAAGGACAAACCTGATATCTGGTAGTTATTAAAATTATATACCTGGGTTAGAACTATAATTCATGGCACAGATGGTTTGAAGCTATCCAGTGCTTGGTTCAAGGAGCAGACCACTTTCTGAGTTATAAATATAACTGTGCCAGAAATAAAAGGAAATTCATTTGATAGACATTTACTGAGCGTCTACTCCATGCCAGGCTCCTTGCCAAGATACAGGATCACAAGGTCCAGTTGGATCCTGTTGAGAAACAGCCTGAGAGGACAGAAGTAGGCTGGAATTTCCTTCCATCATTTTCGTGCTCTGAGGCTGATGTGTCTGCCTTCCAAAGTGACCACATCCACATGGACCTGGAACCTGTCACTTTCTACTATCCTTGTAGCTTTGCTTTCTACAGGTTTCTTTATAAAAATAGTCCCATCTTTTCTTCCTTTCCCACTGTGGATTCTTCAGTCTGCTTTTCAGCCAAACATAAGTAGATCTTTCATCTAAATGAAATCTTTGCTTTTAAAAAAAAGACATTAAAAATAATTTTCTTAATTGTTGAAATAGTTGATGCTTATTGCTAAACACACAGAAGGCATAGATGAGTTATAAATAATAAACGTAAAAATCACCTTTAATTCTACAACTTAAGATTTCAGTGGTTAACGTTTTTGCTTCCAGTCTGTTTGAATTTCTTGTCAGTCAGTGTCTGCTTGTGCATATGTGAGTTGCACATTTTAGTATTTTGTTGTGTCAAGCTCTGTGTGAAATAATTTACATGTATTCTTTTTTTATCATGTTTTTAAATTATGTGTATAGTACATCATTCATATTTGATATAGTGTCCAGTGATTCATTGGTTATATATAACACCCAGTGCACATGACAACACATGCCCTCATTAATACCTATCACCCTGTTACCTCCTTCCCCCACCCCCTCCCCTCAGAAACCCTCAGTTTGTTTCCCCGGTTCCATAGTCTCTGAAGGTTCGTCTCCTCTGATTTCTCCCCCTTCAGATTTCCTTCCCTTCCCCTATGGCCCTGCTATTGCTTATGTTCCACATATGAGTAAAACTGTATGATAATTGCGTATTCTTAGTTCAGAAGTAGCTTTGTGAAGCAAATACTATTATCAGATCTCCTTTTCACAGAAGAAACAGATTTAAAGGTAAGTAACTTTTCTAGGTTTACATAGTTGATAAATCATATAACTCGAATTTTTACCCTTATGTAGCTCAAGCTCTTCACCACTACCTTTCTGTTTTCTTCTGTGACTATCACTCCGAAATTGTTCTCTGTAAGACTGTCAGTCTGGGGGCTCAGTCCCAGGACCCAGGGATCATGAGCCAAGCTGAAGGCAGATGCTCAACTAACGGAGCCACCCAGGCGCCCATGTAGCATTTAGTTTTATCCAAGAGAAACAGCATAGGATTTTGGTGCCTGAAATGGATTATTTTTTTTTATTGGCATATTTAAAGACTATTGATTCTTGTAAATACATAGGTGGCATGCTTGTTCAGGTGTACATTTTTTCAAAGAATGTGTTGGACATTCTTTTCTAATGTTTTCAGAAAATTTGGAAGTAATTGGTGGTGGAAAAATAATGCCTAGAATGCTTGGTATAATAGAATACAGATTCTAGGACCCTACATCTGGTCTAGGGTAGATCTCAGGAATCTGCATTTTTCTAAGTAACTAGTCTAGATGATTCTGATAGATAACCAGATTGGGAAACACTAGCCCGAACCCTCTATTTTTTTTGAATTCTTGCCATTTTCTTCATTTTTCTCTTGACTTTGATTTCTCTTTTTCTTTCTTGTGTCACTATACCTGCGTTTCTACTTTCTTCCTGTCCCTGGTTTTGGAAGCTAACTTTATTTTATTTTATTTTTTAAGATTTTATTTATTTATTTGTCAGAGAGAAAGCACAAGCAGGCAGAGTGGCAAGCAGAGGCAGAGAGAGAGAAGCAGGCTCCCTGCTGGACAAGGAGCCCGATGCAGGACTCGATCCCAGGACCCTGGGATCATGAACTGAGCCGAAGGCAGAGGCTTAACCCACTGTGCCACCCAGGTGCCCCCGAAGGCAGTGTCTTAATGGACTGAGCCACCCAGGCATCCTGGCAGCTAACTTTAGATAAGACTCTTTTCCTACTACTTTATTTAATTTGACTTTTGCTATGAGAGTGTGTTTTTCTCTATCTCAGATTTAAGTGGATGATTAAATTATTGGTGACCAAGGTTTGTTTTCTTGTCATTATCATGAAAGTTTTAGTGGCTCATCTCATCTCATGTTATAGAAGTCAGAGAATTGTTACTACATTTTACATTTTGTTTAGATGAAGGATGTTCATTTCCCATTTCACTTAGGTTCTTTTCTTGTTTGAGAGACATGGTTTGCAAAGGTTAGAATGAATGAGCCTCAAAGTTTTGGTCATAATAATAACCAGGGCCTTCATACTAAGGCATACTATATAGTCATTTGAAAGAACCAGTATAATACAGCAAGATTGTTGCAGAAGGCTGTCTATAATAGCTGTCTAGTATAGTCCAGTGAAAAAGCAGATTATACAGCTGTAAATATAAAATGAGCTCATTTTTGCTTAAGCCACCTCTCAAAAGCCCCACAAAATTATAGATATGTATCCATTTGTATGTGCATGGATAAAGGTCTCTAAGGACATAAAATAAGTGTATAGTTTATGCTATTTATTATTTTAATAATATCAGATAATATAGATAAGTTTATTGATTATAACAAGTTATTAAACTTGCCATTTATTATATATATTTTTAAAGATTTTATTTATTTATTTGAAAGAGACAAAGCGAGAGAGAGGCAGCACAAGCAGGGGGAATGAGAGAGGGAGAAGCAGGCTTCCTGCTGAGCAGAGACCAGTGTGGGACTCTATCCCAGGACCCTGGGATTATGACCTGAGCTGAAGGCAGACGCTTAACGACTGAGCCACCCAGGTACCCCACTATTTATTATATTTATAGGTGATTTCCATTGAGGAAATGGAAGATGATGAAGAAAGGGATACTTAGTTTTTACTTTATTTCAATATTTAAATTTTAAATAATGAGTGTGTTGTTTTTTTTTTAATTTTAAAAATTACAAAAGCATTGGTTTTTTTAAATACTGTGTGATGTCAAGGTATACAGTTTTTCCTATAAAATATCATTTCTTGTTATGTTATGGACATTGGGAAGGGTATGTGCTATGGTGAGTGCTGTGAAGTATGTAAACCTAGTGTGATTCACAGACCTGTACCCCAGGGGCTAATAATACATTATATGTTAATAAAAAATTAAAAAATTGAAAAATATCATTTCTTTAACTCTAGAACATTTTTACAGTTCTTTTTCTTTCTTTTTTTTTTAAGATTTTATTTATTTGACAGAGAGAGAGAGATCACAAGTTGGCAGAGGCAGGCAGAGAGAGGGGGGGATGCAGGCACCCCACAGAACAGAGAACCCGATGGGGGGCTCGATCGCAGGATCTTGAGATCATGACCTGAGCCTAAGGCAGAGGCTTCACCCACAGAGCCACCCAGGCACCCCTAGAACATTTTTTAAAAATAAGAAAAAGTAAAGCACTAGGCATTTAGAGTACTTATTTCATATTAGAAGTAAAGAGAGCAAGAGAGGCTTTAGCTGGTGTATTGGAGACAGCGGCAGCTTCCACCCAGCACGGTAGCTGATGCGCTCGGGTGACTCTGCTGTTTTGCTTCCCTTAGGTGGTTTGGTCCGCAGTTGGCATTCATTGATCAGTGAGTTGATTCAGACTCAAACCCACCGACAGCAATGAATGTTGAGTGCAGCCATCAGTGTTTCCATGCGGTGGCGTTGCCTCAGCCCTCCTGAATTCCTGGCTCTTCTTTTCCATACTGCTTCTTTGAGGCCCAAGTCCGGTATCTCTCTTAGTAACCGATGATCGAGGGCCCACCTAATTATAGGTAACACTAGATACTAGAGCTGGGAGATTTCTTCAAGATGAGAGACTGTGGTTCAGGGAATGGAAGGAGCTTGTGGAGAAGCGAACAGGTGGCTCTGTGACCACACAGATAGGTGCCCGCGTACCTGATAGATACAAACAGGAGTCGAGGGTCCTGGCTCTTCCTCTCTGTTTTGGACTGAGAAATATGAGTACTTTTCAAGGAAAATTAGCACAGGTTATGTTTTGGGTTAAATAATAATAGCAGTTTACATATGTTGTTTGCTGTGTGCTTGGAATGGTACAAAGCACTTTACATATTACCTCATTGAATCTCAAAACTCCATGAGGTAAGTGTTCTTATTATCTCCCATTTTATACATGAGAAAACAGAAACTCAGATACTTGCCTGTGGTCACATAGCTAGTTAGGGAGTTGAACCAAGATTTTTTCCAGATCTCTGACTCCGGACCTGACATTTTACTTACATTTAACAAACGTTTAAGTAAGCATATGTGTGGCCAGAAGTAGTGAGGCAATAGTTGATTTCAAACATCTCATATTCTAACAGGGCTGTGAAAACTTAACCATATTAACTCTGGTTGGAGGTAGAATGTGGTAAGAGTTGTACAGGCATTTGACAGTTGTATGCTATGTTTGCTTATTAAATCCTTCTCTTGCTCTTAATTAAAGTTTTGAGGGGATGTGGGAGAAATGGGTGTAAAATAATCGGATTTCACTCAAAACTGAAATAAATGTTTTTAATGTCTCCTTGCTCTATCCTGTTTTTCACTAGAGTGACATATTTCTAGGATACATTTTTAAGCACATTCGGTATTATAGTGGAGTTCTCCTTATCTTGTTGAAGTGAAATACTTGTTTGTCAAAAACAACACAAAGCAAGGAACAATGGGCAATAGAAATGGGGGAGCTCTTACAAAGTTCACTGGACCACCTTTAGGGACAGGCAGCAGGACTGGTTCTGGTGATCTTATGTGACATGTGAAGGTACAGCCTGCTCCTTTGCTTCAGGAAATGTAGTGTAGTCTGTAAGGACCCCAAGGTACAGTCAACGGTCGGTGGTTTTTTCAAATCCCAAACTCACCGACAGCGTTGAATGTTCCTTGGAGTCCTCTGAAGGCTGGTTTCTGGCCCTGGCAGCCCTTCTTCAGCCTGTACCCATGTTCCGGGAGCCAATGAGCAGTGAAACCACTGCTGCTAGAGGCTCTCATGTTGTTTTCCAGGTTTCAGGTTGAGAATATTTAGACTATGAAATCAGTTTGTGTACAGCAGAGAGCTCATGAACTTAATGGACTTGTGAGACTGCAGTTACTTATACAAGCAGACTCCAATGGATGGTTGAGAAAATGGCTTTGAATAGTATTATTTTTTTAATTCTGAAAATGTCAAGTGCCTCATTTTAGATAGATTGATTATTAAAGGGTATGGGTAAGAAAGAAGTTAATATATATTATGGACTCTGTTATGTGCTGGAATTTGTATATTTTTATTTCATTAAACTCAAAACAACCCACTTGTACCTCATGAAAAAACTGAGAGATTAAGTGATTTGCATAGTTACATAGCCAGGAGTCACTGTTGTAAGCCAGAACTTGAATACTGGACTTTTATCAGCGCTCAGCTCCCTGAGCATATCCCCTCTTTTCTTGTCCACCACAAAACTTACTGTTCTGTATCGGAAGTAGCATCTGCAGTGAGAACTACATCAAACTAGTAAACGTTTTCTCCTTGTTTGCCTGTATAAATAGCAGGTGGGTCTGTAGGCAAAATTTTTCATAGAAGAAGAGGAAAAAAATTTACCTTCACAATTGATCTCTCTAGCTGAGATCCTAGATCACTGAGTTGCTACAGAGGTTCAATGGTAGTCTGCCTGTAATTTTCCATTTGGAAAAAACAAAAACAAAAAAACCCCTGTCACCTAAGAGAAAGCATGCATTTCTCCTTTGTAAGATCACAACAACTAAAATGTCAGGTGTCTTTTTGCTTTGGCATAAAGAGTATTGGTACATTATAGACATACTGGTTATTTTTCATTGACTCCTGAATATCCTTGATTTAAAAGCTGGAAAATGAAATAATTGTATGGGTAGGGATAGAGGGTTTCAGAATGTAGGGTTTTATTACTGGAGAGATGGAGGAGTGCTCGGAAGAAAGGCTTAGAGAACTGCTGGCTGAATTAAGGTTAATCTTTAATCAGGGATTGAGTTTAAATAGTAAAGGTTGACTCTTCTCAAATTCATTTTTAAAGGAGCCAAATGGTACACATTAAAAAAAAGAAATCACTGAGAATTTGGTTTGAATGTAAACTGTTGAACATCTACATCAATTTAATTATTTCACCCTCTGTCAAAACACTCCATTTAGCCAGCTTTGTTGAGTTCTCAGTGTTATGACAGTGAATTGTATACAAACAACAACAACAAAAAAAAAATCAAGCAACTGTTACTCTGTAGTAGTTTAAAAACTCTTTAATGTGTTTAAACAGTCTTCCCTTGGTCTCATAGTAGAAAGAGATGTGAATGCCTTAAACCGTTTGGTCAGATGTTCAGATTTTAAAAGAATACTGACTTTTGCTGCTCCAAGCCATGAGATATTTTACAAAATACCATTGCTTAAATTCATGGCATTCTAATAAGAATGCTTTTTATAGATTTGAAAAACTAGAGCAGAGTGAAAGGTAGGTTTCCAAAATGGCATAGGGGTATTTCCCATTGTGTTGGAAATAATTAATTTTCATGGCAGGGAAGGCCACCATCATCCTCACACCTTTAAGTTTTTATCATCAGGCAAGTTAGAAGGACACACTGGTATTTTTAATGAGTTTGCTAAGGGGTTTATATATTTAACGCCAGGATAAAGTCTAAGGTTAAAAACATTAAGGGTTAAATTAGACAAGAGTTGTAGAAACTACAAATTTAATAAGTTGGTTTATTTCATTCTTGATTTAGATTGGTTTTGAGTTTGTCAAAATTTACCATGCCATCCTTTACTGTTTCACTTACCTCTTTTCCTTTTCCAAAGGTACTAAAAAATATTGAAACCCACATTGCTCCAACTTGGACATGTAATTGTTTTCATAGTCTTCTTGAGGCCTCTTGATATTCTTGAAAGAAACAAGAATCATAAACTTAATAAAGCAATATATTTGAGAGATGAATAGCATAGAAGAGAAGAGGAGTCAGTATCTCAGGTGGCTTCTGTCCAGACACTTCCCAAGCATTATGCAGAGAGCATATATTTGGGGTATTTGGGGGTAATGCTACTAACCTTAAGGA
This sequence comes from Lontra canadensis, assembly GCF_010015895.1. Classification (NCBI taxonomy): domain Eukaryota; kingdom Metazoa; phylum Chordata; class Mammalia; order Carnivora; family Mustelidae; genus Lontra; species Lontra canadensis. Next base: position 11,063,974 of record NW_022631024.1, on the reverse strand, counting down.
CAGATTCTTATGTTATAAAGATGACAACAGAATGTCATCATGAACCCATATTTCTTTTAGCCGGACTGCTAGTGTTCTGCTTTATCCTTTTGCTAATTCGTCAGTGAAATCCTAGGATCCTTTCTCTTACATATAATCCTTGCCATTATGGAGCACAGTGTCTGTCCAGGGATCTAGACATAGACACAGCAGATGACAAAGAGACTGACTGCTATGCTGGTGGAAAGGTACAAATCATGTTACGGGAGAATAGAGAAAAGGGTTAATTCTGCCCAAAAGTCCCAGGAAAGATATATCTGAGGGTTACATCTGACTTGGGACTCAAACGTACAGTTGAATTTTTCTCGACAGAGAAGGAAAGATATTCCAATAGAGGGAAAACTCTAGAAAGTCCTAGAGAAGGGAAAGTTCAGGTAATGATGAGTGATGAGATTAACCTCTCAGCATCCGTTAACTCATCTTTAAGATGTGGGACAAATAGCACTTGCCCTTTGCACAAAGCTGTGAAAATCAAATGAGGTTGTGCATGTGAAAATAGCATGTTAATATAATTTCTAGATTTCTGTTTTCTCATTGCTCTTGGTTCATATGTGCTAAAATAGAGTATATGAAATACCTTATCATGATAGACTTCTCCAAATTGGATTCTTTTTTTTTTTTTTTTAAGATTTTATTTATTTATTTGACAGAGATCACAAGTAGTCAGAGAAGCAGGCAGAGAGAGAGGAGGAAGCAGGCTCCCTCCGAGCAGAGAGCCTGATTAGGGGCTCGATCCCAGGACTCTGGGACCATGACCCGAGCTGAAGGCAGAGGCTTTAATCCACTGAGCCACCCAGGCGCCCCATCCAAATTGGATTCTTATTTGTTCTCTTTTTTTCCCTTTGAGTGCCATAGTTTAAATTTTTCATATATTAAGTGTTCGGAGAAGTAACATTGTAACAATAAAGAATACAGATTTGGAGCTAGAATTTTGACTTTGCAACTTACTAGCTATGTGACCTTGGGCAGATTACTTAACTTCTCTGTTTTTCTGTTTCCTTACCTATAAAATGGAGATAATGATAGTGTCTACCTCATAGAACTATTGTGAGGGACATGTGGGTGGCTCAGTTGGTTAAGTATCTGCCTTTGGCTCCGGTCATGATCCCAGGGTCCTGGGATCAAGTTCCACATTGGGCTTCTTGCTCAGCAGGAAGCCTGCATCTCCCTCTGCCTGCTGCTCCTCCTGCTTGTGCTCTCTCTTCCTCTCTGACAAATAAATAATCTTTAAAAAAGAAACTATTGTGAGAACTAAATGTCAGGTGTGTAAAACAGCACAACACATGTTAAAATTTATATGAATTTCTATGTTTCAAAATGATTTAAATATAATGTACTTACGTATTATGAAATTAAATTGCATATTTTACCCATATTATGGTTTTGGTCCATTTACACTAATGTAAAACCCTTATTTTATAGTTAAAGTAACTTCCAAATAACTATTACATTGCACATGTATATATGTATATGCGTGTTTCAGAGACGTTTTTGAAATTAATTCTCTGTCACTTTCTTTGTGACCTTAGGAAAGGTTTTTATCTCTTGAGCTTCAAAATCCTCAATCTAACAGATTGATTTTAACAAAATCAAATTTATTTTAACAAAATAAGAATAATAGTATAGTAGTACCTCCCTCATACTGCTTGTGAGGATTAAAAATTAGATAATATAATTAGAAACTTTCTAGAAGCTATAGATTCTCTCCCTAATCTGCACATAAACACAAAATTTTGAAAGCAGTTTCAGTTACGGAATTCAAGAATGCATCCATAGCCTCCCTCTGAACTTCAGGTTCAGACATTCCGAACAGAACTGTAGACCAAGATTTCACCATCTCATCTTGTCACTGGTGTAATGTTGCTGCTGTTGCAATCTGTCACCATTATCTAGTCACATTATTCCCTATGCTGTAATCTGTGCAATACAACCAGACAGTGGGGCACCTGGGTGGCTCAGTGGGTTAAAGCCTCTGCCTTCGGCTCAGGTCATGATCCCAGGGTCCTGGGATCGAGCCCTGCATTGGGCTCTTTGCTCAGCAGGGAGCCTGCCTCCCCTTCTCTCTGTGCCTGCCTCTCTGCCTACTTGTGATTTCTGTCTGTCAAATAAATCAATAAATCTTTAAAAAAAAATACAACCAGACAGTGATAACTGGACAGTGATGATCCCTGGAAAAGTAGTTACTAGGCTTCATCAACAACCTTTAATTAGTAAATCTGCACTTATACAGAAGAAGTTGCCAGATGAGAAGTTACACAAATATTTGAATGAATTTAACTTACTTTGCAACAGTTTCTCTCCCACTTCCACAGCAACCATTTGGTTTGGAGCTAATCCCAGCACCATGAGTACTAATTCTGGCCTTAAGTAAGGGTCAGAGAATGTGTTGTTTCACGACAGTGCTTACAAAGCCTGCTAGATCCAGAGTGTTTACTTGAGTATTAGGGAAGGGGGGAAAAAGAGTATGCTGAAGATTGTAGTTGTATATGGAATTATTGGACATTCTTGTATTTAGCCTGCTGAGGTTTAACCAGACAATTGAGAAGTAGAAAGAGAAATTTAAACTTTGTAGCTTGGAACATTTTACTTTTTGACATGGCAACTTTTTATCAGGTTATTTCAGATATTTTATGAGTTGGGAAGACCAGGGGGTGGGCAGGCCAACTCACTGAAATAGCAAATTGACCTAGTGCCAAAAGACGGTATTTCTTTTCAAATGGAACATTTCTTTTCAAAACCTATCAAAATATTCTAAGGGCCACCAGAATTTTCCATCTCCTAGTTACAGTGACTTAATGTGTTTAAGATATTACTACTTCAGATTATTTTACAAACCCATAGGAAGCAATACTTCACTTTTCCATGGTAAATTAATTCACAGGGTATCTATAATCAGTGAACAATTCTTCTAAGCAACTCTATACTAAGGACTGTTGTTCAGCTGACCTGAATGAATAAGTACATTAAGTGAGTTGGGAATATAAAGTCATAAAAGCAATAGGGATCAAAATCATGCGGTAGTTAATATTCATGGGCATTAAGGAATGAGGTAGAAAGAACCTTGGATTTTATTGCAGTGTGTGAAAAGTGTTGGCAGAGATTTTAAAAGTCCTTGAAAGCCAACCGGCATGTGTTTTGCAATAAACAGTTAATGAAATAAGCAAAAACAGTGATCAAAGGACTCAAATCTTTCCTTTTGTACAATGATGAAACCCTGACGATCTAACAATAACATAAGAATATGTATTTCTTCCTCTGACCTATTTTAGTTTACTGGGTTAAATGTAATCATATGATACTTTATATGCTTTAAAAACTTGATGTCTGTTGTTATAAAGTTTATTTTTGTCTCATGTAGATTATAACGTTGTGTTAAGACATTGTAAGTTATAGGTAACTAGACATTCATCCTATAAGTAACTTATTATTTAAAACATTTAGGGGAAATGCTTTTTATTATTTTTGCATTATGTATGTGGGCTCCACTCAAGTCTTGAACTCAGGATCCTAAGATCAAGATCTGAGCTGATATCAAGAGTCAGATACTTAACCAACTGAGCCACTCATGTGCCCCTAGGTAATTTTTTTTTTTTTTTAAAGATTCTATTTATTTGTTTGACAGGGAGAGAGAGAGCACCCACACACAAACAGGGGGAGCAGCAGCAGAGGGAGAAGCACGTTCCTGCTAAGCAAGGAGCCTGATGCGGGGCTTGATCCCAGGACCCTGGGATCATGACCTGAGCTGAAGGCAGAGGCTTAACTGCCTGGGCCACCCAGGCACCCTGATGAAATGGATTTACAAGGGAAATGAAGACCCGAAGTCAAATAGTGGGTCAGAATTAAAACTCTTGACTGTGCGTGTGTGCGTGCATGTCTGTTTACTTATATGACACTGCCTCTCCATTGTGAAAAAGCATGCTTTTTGCAGAAGTTTCCTGATGTCCTGTTGGCCATCTGAAAAGTACTTCAAGTCTATCTGTCTGGCGGGTCAAACATCTTAGCCTTAGGGATACACCCAGAACTAGTGCAAATGGACCATTGACTTGAATTTAGCATCCTGACCTGAAGTATTTGACTAAGTAAGAGATGCTGAGTGGTGTTGGCATAAAAACTGTCCATGGTATGAAATGAGGAATAGCTGTAAGTGATCAAAAGGCTATGAAGGCCCTTTAGGCTCTGACATTTATCAGCTGTTGCTACACTTTAACACTTTACTCTAATCAAAGGTGACTACCACTGGATGGAAGAGGCTTGCAGAACCTCTGGCTGCTCTCAGGGGAGGAATTTATTTTAATTGCCAGTGAGAAGGTAGGAATGATTTCAGTAAAGATCAAGAACCTCCAAATCCACTTCAGCTTGGGCTCCTGGCCAAGTGTCCATCCTCTGGAGGGAGTTGGTGTCAGCTGCTGTCTTGTGACTTGAGGTATTTCAAAAAAGCCAAAGGCATTACAGAAGCCTTTCCTGAGTTGGCAGGCAGGAATGGCACCAGGAATCAAGGCCTGACACATGTCATCAGCCTGGAAAAAGTGGAGTTTGGACACTAATGATGGCTCTTGTCAAGGCTCAGTGTGATAAAGCCAGGAGGACTCAGCTTGGGGGTTTGTTTGCATAGAAGAGGAGTTACAGCTTAGAGAACACCTGCCAAGAGTTTTCACTGCCCCAGCTGTATGTCAGTGACAAATACTTCACCCTTAACTCCTGTCACTTCTTTTTAATGGGTAATGGTAGAGATGCTGGATGGGTAAGGAAGAGAGACAGCCTGGTTATATCTATCACATTTCCCTGTTTGCTTGTTTTCTTGCCATTCTCTGTGTAGAACTAAATTTGTCTGGCCATACTCCAGGCTAGTGTTTTGTTCTGTCTCTGTCTGATGGTACTGGGCCAGAGTTTTGGGTCCTTTATTTCCATGAATGCCACTGCTAATGACCACACAAGTGTTTTGATTGGCAGTTAGGAGAAAGTTTTTTTGCTGATACATCTTTGTTAGAAGTGTTGTTTTCAAATCCCAGCTTTGCCATGTAGTAGCTATGTGATTTTTGGTAAGTGGTTTAACCTCTGTTTCTCACCTGCAAAATGGAGGTAAGTAATTAACTGTACGTATACTCCTGGGTTGTTGTGAGACCTAAATGAAACCGGGAGAATAAAAATGCATGACCCATAACGTTCAAATTTCAGTTATTGTTAATATTGTAATTATTTGGTCGAACTTCTTGCCTACTGGGAAGAATGCAATGAGGGTTTTCTAAACCATTATCTTAGTGAATATAGGAATCATGGCATAGAATAAATGTAAAATTGAAATCAGGAGATCCAGATGCAAGTCTTGACTATGCTGTATGTAACTTCAGTTTCCAGATTTTTTCATAAAAAAATTAAACCAACTAAAACAAAATCAGGATCTCTGAGATCCCTTGTCACACAAAAAAAATTGACATTCATAAAAATTACTGAGGTTCCCAAGAGCTTTTGCTTATGTGGGTTATACCGATCACCTTTCACTGTATGAGAAATTAAAGTTGATGGGCACCTGGGTGGCTCAGTGGGTTAAGCCTCTGCCTTCAGCTCAGGTCATGATCCCAGGCTGCTGGTATCGAGGCCCGCATTGGGCTCTCTGCTCAGCAGGGAGCCTGCTTCCCCCCACCCCCCACCTGTTTCTTTGCTTACTTGTGATCTCTCTCTGTCAAATGAATAAAATCTTTAAAAAATAAAAAAAGTAAAGTTGAGAAATTTTAAAATGTTTATTAATTCATTTAAAATAGAAATGATTAACTTACTGCATAGCAACATAAGTAACATTTTAAAGTAAGAATAACTATAAAAATATCTCTAGACCCCCCCCCCAAAAAAAACAAACAAATCTCAATGAGAAGAGTGACATTATTTTGTATTTTTGTAGGTCTCTTTAATGTCTGGCTTTGTGAAAGACAACTGAATTTTCAGGGTGCCTGTGTGGCTCAGTCGGTTAAGCATCTACTTTTGGCTCAGGTCATGATCCCAGGGTCCTGGGATCGAGCCCTGCATTGGGCTCCCTGCTTAGCTGGGAACCTGCTTCTTATTCTCCTTCTGCCTGCCACTCCCCTTGCTTGTGCACTGTTCCTCTCTTTGTCAAATAAATAAATAAAATCTTAAAAAAAAGAGGCAACTGAATTTTCATAGCTGTGTATATCTGCGTCTACATTCTGTCTGTTTCAATATATTTTGGCTGAAGTATATGAAGAAAATCTGGCCTCTATACTCAGATATATATGGAAAAAGGATTTTAATAGTTTGGATAATTGTATATTTTCTTCTTTTATGTGTATCAGATCTCAATAGTTGGTAGTCTCTCTCTCTCTTTTTTTTTTTTTTAAGATTATTTATTTATTTATTTGACAGACCGAGACCACAAGTAGGCAGAGAGGCAGGCAGAGAGAGAGGAAGGGAAGCAGGCTCCCCGATGAGCAGAGAGCCCGACTTGGGGCTCGATCCCAGGACCCTGGGATCATGACCTGAGCCGAAGGCAGAGGCTTTAACCCACTGAGCCACCCAGGTGCCCCAATAGTTGGTAGTCTCTTAAAGGTTAGTTGCACTATGGAAATTGAAACCATATCAGTGGTTTCAATGGTTTCATTTATATGAACTTTTCATTCTCTATTTCATTAAAAATCCCCTAGTTTGTTCTACAGTGTACATGGGTCTTTGACCCATGAATGATTTTGAAACAGCATGCTTTGGTTATTTGGAAAATACTGGTTTAACAAGTTATATAGAATTTCTAAATAGGGACATATTTCATCATATAAAATCCAGTAAATCAGTTTTCTTAATATTACCACTATTCTCCTGGGAAGCTGTGAAGCTTACAATAGCAGATACAAATTTTCCAAAATTCCAATTTTTATTTAAAGGCTTAAATTTTATCACTGGCAACAAATACTGCCAGTTGTTTTCCTTGAAATGACATGCTCACTTTGTTCATTTTCAAGATAATAACTCTCAAACATCCGAATCTGTGAATAACCGTAATTTTCTGTTCTTTCAAGTAAAATGATAGCCCATGAAAAAATTAGCTAGTTTACCTTACAACTCAAACAGTAGCTTAAAGTGCATTTCCTTGAGATAGTCAGTGTAGAGAAGTGCTTTAAGTGTGTTTTCCATTTTGTCACACAAAATATTAAAAAGTTGCATAGTCAGGTATTGAGATTTAAAATCAGTAAATCTTACTGCTTCGTCAAGGACATTCTTTCTTTTCTCCTTTTTACATTTACCATGAGCATTTTTTAAAATTTAATTTAATTTTTTTCAGTGTTCCAGAATTCATTATTAACAATTATTCCAAGTCCTCATACATTCATTTACAATTTGAAATAAGGAACACAGTCTTTTTTCCTTGTTAGATAGACTGAAGTAATTAGTAATACTGTTACCGTTCATATCATAAATTAGATCTTTTCATTGGATCTTTAAGAAAAGTATATAGGTGGGGGGTACCTGGGGGGCTCAGTTGGTTACGGTCATGATCCTGGGGATCAAGTCCTATATCCTGCTCCCTGCTCAGCGGAGAGCCTGATTCTCCCTCTCTCTCTGCCTACTGCTCTGCCTACTTGTGTTCTCTTTCTCTCTCTCTCTCTGTCAAATAAATACATACATACATCTAAAAAAAAAAAAAAAGGAATAGGTGGTATATTCTGGAAAGAATGCTAAGCATTTGCTAAAAATGAAATGAAAATGAAAATGAAATGAAATGAAATGAAATGAAATGAAATCCATCAAGCAACCACTCCAAGAAAACGATTTCATTGGATGGAATTCATCAAGGATATTCTTAAGTTAAAATGGCTTTTTTCTCCCCTGCGGTGTGTGGTGGTGGTAAATACAATGACTGCCGATACGTTTTGGGGGCATTGCTTTGATTAGTGCTAAAGCTAGCAATTTAACCCGACACTGGCTTTGCACCATCCTTGTAAATGTCAACATAGTAAAAAAAGGCAAATCATGCCTTATAATCAGTACAAAAATAGTTTTGGTCGTGCAAACTCTCTGAAAAGGTTTTGAAGTCGTCTGTAGATCACACTCTGAGAACCATTGATACGGAGTCCAAATGTTAAAAAACTTTAGATGGGGGCACCTGGGTGGCTCATTCAGTTAAGCGTCCCAACTCTTGATTTCCGCTCAGGACATGATCTCACGGTTATGAGATTGAGCCCTGAGCTGGACTCTGTGCTGGGCATGAAACCTGCTTAAGATTCTCTCTTTCCCTCTCTCCCTTCCTTTATCGCATGCCCTTCCCCGCCCCGCCATATCTGTCTCCTCCCTCTTTTTTTTTTTTTTTTTTTTTAAGGATTTTATTTATTTATCTGTCAGAGAGAAAGAGGGAGAGAGAGCGAGCACAGGCAGACAGAGTGGCAGGCAGAGTGGCAGAGGGAGAAGCAGGCTCCCCGACAAGCAAGGAGCCCGATGTGGGACTCGATCCCAGGATGCTGGGATCATGACCCGAGCCGAAGGCAGCTGCTCAACCAACTGAGCCACCCAGGCGTCCCTGTCTCCTCCCTCTTTAATAAAAATAAAACTTTATGCAAATGGTCGAAACTTCTCTAATTCCTTCAGCATTAAGACTCATAGGGCTGCAGTGGGCTATAGGAAAGACAACCCCTGGGGTATTGTTTTGGCATCCCCTTGGCATTTATATAGTCTTAAGGGGCTTTCCTATAGTGGAACCTCAGTGAAGATTGATCAGTCAATGCAGATTGCCTAAATATTGTACTTATCAACTTTTTTCTTCTATACCTTATGAACTCAATTTTCTCTGTTCTCATATATACCATGTATTTTCCGAGTCTTGCTGATTCCTCTGTTACTGATTGTACAATATTGTTACTATGAATTTTTTTTCTCCTTGTGGATGTATAAGAAGTAAATCACATGGCATTTGCTCTTTTATGATCTTGGGAATATAAAAGCAGTTAAACAACATACCACACAGCGTCAGAGGCAGAGGCACAAGTAGCCTGGCATAAGATTCAGCATTTAGTAGATGTTTGTAATAATGACCCCCTCTTGAGCATCCTTTCAGGGTCAGGCATTGTGATTTGTATAGATATGAACACATGTACGTATATATAAATATATATATTTAATATAAGTATAAATCATATATGTAAGTATGTATATAATTTAAGTGTATATATTCAAGATATATAAGTAGATAAAAATATATATATTTGTATACAGATATATATATATGCAGATAGTTTATATAAATTTATTTACATAAATGTAGAAATCGTTCACATTTAATTTTCTCAACAGTCCTGCCAGGTATTTGGTATTATACTCACCTCATTGATGAGGAATGAGACTCTAACAGGAGAGAGATTTGCTCAAGGTCACAGAACCTTGGTCTGTCTGGTGCCAAACTTTTCAGTAAGTTCTTAGAGGGGTGAAAACAATATGGGTGGGATGGGGTAGAATTAATTATTTTCCCAATCCCAGATTCTTCTTAACACTTTCCCAAATTTCTCCCCAACTCTTCTTTCTTCCTTGGTTCTATAGCATGTCTCGTGGTATACCTTATTTTAGAATTGTAGAATTGTGTGCAAGGCTTATATTTTCTACTCTGATATAAACTCAGTGAAAACAAACCCATTTTATTTAGATATACATTATATCAGGCACTTGATAAATGTTTATATTAAACTGTAAATGCATGTCCTTTGCTTTGTTCATGGTTTATGTAAATAGTGTATAAACGAAGTCATTTGAATATGTTGATTTTAAATAAATACAGTATTTCCTTTTGAGATGTGAATAATAACCCTGTAATCTATCTGTTCTAGAAATTGCATTTTGTATCTATTGGGGAGGGGTCAAATGTCTTATTTTCAACACCTAAGTTAGAAAATCAATGAAAAATGTGAATATTTTTGTTGATATTATTAGTGTTAAGTTGTACCCTCTGACTCCTTAGAGATGGCTCTACAATAAGAGAATAGGGGGCAGTTGAGTTGATACATTTATTTTTTAGATCAAAGCATATGGAAGAAAGTTGTAAAAGTCTAGCTCAGTCCTCCTTTTAACATAGGAGATAGTCAGTTTGCAGCTTGTAAATCAATTTGGAGATCAAAGCATCTTCTGTAAGATGTCCATCACAGTAAGGTCAGTAACTGGCAGGTGATTATTACTGTCTTTAAAGTAAACAATGATCAGAAGCAGCCAGTGGTGATAATTGCTTTATTTTTGTATAGTCTCTATAAAAAGATTATTTGAAGAGTAACTTCTGTAAAAGGGACTAACCATAATGCTTAGCTAGCATCTTGAGTGGAAACTTGAGATTTGGGTAGAGGAGGGAGAGTGGGGATCATTTCTTGGTAAGCCACATGCAGTTTGCTTCCTGATATGCCCTCAGTGTATCTTTTGTTTTTAGGAAGTTCTTAGGACTGGAGCTCTTTCCTTGGGGCCTTCTTACCACCTTCTCAAAGTTTTGTTTCTGTAAGGTGTCTTAACTAGGTTATGTGAAAGCAAACTCATTAAAGGAATTTACCCCAAGGTTCACTTCTAACTCTTTCAGAGATATTTGGTTCACAAATGAATCTGTGAAAGTTTTGGCTATTAGAATATTTGTGCTGCTCCCGGATATGGAGGTGAGGAGAGGGCATTTCTGTTAAATCACAGCTTAGTCCATGTAGGTCTGAGTTCTGCTCTCTCAGAACTGCTGAGGAGGTGAGAAAAGTAACACCCTTTCTTTGTGTTATCTTCATTAATGCTCGCAACAACCCTTCTGATAAAGTAGTGGTTATTGCATTTGTCACTATACCCAGATACTCTGTTCCACTCCAGTTTTCCATGTACAAAAATAATTTAGTCATATGTTGTCCGGTCACATGAACATATTAATTGAACAGTGGTACATATTGTTGAATATATCAGATCAATTAGGTTGTGTTGTTTGATTCAAATACTAAATTCTGCAATTACTGAAGGCACTTTACTCCATGAAAAAGCTGCTGATTAGGGTACTTTTCAAATTGTGTATGTGTACTGGGGCTAAGATTGTGTAGAAGTCTGGCTCCTTTAGGAAGACTGTCAGCTTCTAGGCATGGGAGCATGGCCTTAAAGTGGTCGTAAACTTTAAAGAAAATGTATTTGGAGTGGGATTTATTTAGACAGTGACAGGCAATAAAAATTAACATATTAAGGGTTTACATTTTCATTGAATATTATCTTAAATATGGTTTAGACGTGTATACTGGTTACAGTCTTCTTATTTTTAAAAAAAACCTAGTGTATTTTTTTTTTAAGATTTATTTAAATCAAAGTGAATTCCATTTTTCCCTTTGGTCTCTTCTATGGTACTATCTTCATCCTTTTTCTCCTTTCAGAAAATTGGGGAGAGTGGGCTTACATGCATTCTAAATATGTGGACTTTTTTTTTTTTTTTTTTACTATGGTTTTTAGGTGTTTGGCCTGTTTTTACTATTACTACTGATATTAAAAGTCTTATATAAACTTCTTTCTAACGGGGTGTATAATCAGAACAGACACTTGTAGTCTAGGAAAACAGAAGAATAAAGGTTATTAATCTGATTATTAGTGGTAAAAGGAAAACCTAACAAACTAATGCTGAGTTCAGAATAATAGACACTTTGGCGGTGGTAGGGGGGGAGAAAGGTCACATGAGGGAATCTTGCTATAAATATTCCCTAATTTGTTCTGATTGATGGTTATGTGTTCTGTATATATATGTAAAAATTCATCATACTTAAGATTTGTTTACCTTACCATATGTAAATTTACCTCAAAAAATAAAATAGTTGTCATATCTGAAGCAAATGTGGCAAAATCTTGATCGTGATTGTGTATGAGTGATGTTTCCTTTTAGTGTTTTTAAATAAAACATATTTACTGTTTTCATGAAAATTTAAAATATTTTATGATAGAAATGAAAAAAAAAATCCTGTCACTCTAAACATGTCAAATTAAACCAATTTATGAGAGCTAAGTTTTTTTCTTCTTTTTTTTCCTTCCTCTGTCATTTTTCAGGTTTGGAATTTTGTCTTTTTCTTGGATATTACTGGAGAAGTATAGAGAATGAAGTCGTGTTTTACTGATACCACTTGTTTAAAGAGAACAAATTCAATCTTGATATTGAAACCAGCTTATATATAATTTTATTTCATTCTTGACTCTGACTGGAGAAAAGCCAGCGCACTTAGCTCTTTTAGGTATATGGCAGTTCTAATTACACACCAGTTTTAAAGGTTTTGTCTTTCCTAAGCCTAATACTTATTGAAGATTTTCTATGTACTTGATATTGTGAGAACTGTCTTGTAGGGAGATGTTACTCTTTCATTTTGCATTTGAGGACCCAGAGAATCTGAGTTCTCATGGATGAAGAAGTAAGGAGGCCCCATACTGGGCCTCTAAATGGTACTTAAGCTGCCAATGTCAGTATAAATCGGAAGGTAATTATCATTTTTTGTAACTGACTCTTTATTGCCACAAATAGATCATCACTATCTTAAGAGACATTCATGTACTGTTTAGAAGTCTTCTAGAGCTTATATTGAATGGTCTTTAAAATTTCAGAATTATTTCTGACACTTTCTTATAACTTAGCAACATGGCATTGTCCTTTAAAACAAAATCTGGAGTAAAGAGAAATATTTTCATTTTCTTACTGTATGAAAAAAAGGCTATTTGTAGGTCATCTTTTTTAAAAAGGCAAGAAACTCTCTCTCCAAACCACATTAGAACCCATGCCAAGTTGGTACAGGGCCCTTACGAGAGTAATGATGTAAGAATTTGAAAGAGGACATAATGCAGCTGCCAAAACTCACACTGTTCAGGATCAACACCGTCTGTCTGCCAGAGTCCGCAGCTCAATATTTTTTTTGGTGTGTACCGAGTTATAATCACATACATTTATCTCTTCGGGGGTAGGGAAATAAGGATTTATTGTTTGATAAACTCAGTGCTTTCTGAGGTCATGGTGCTCTTTTGCCTCTCATGCACTCCTGAGCATTCCTCCCCGACTAACTCCCACGTATTCTCCTGGGTAGATTCTTCCAAAATGTGACACAGAGGGGCAATTCACACCTTGCCTAGTTTCTGTTTTGCAAGAAAACCCTTCTCTTGCCTGGTTCTGTATTCAGGAAGACTCATGTGCTACATTCCATCCATTTGCCAAGTCTTGGACTCTTATCCAAGGTAAAGTATTTGAGTATGTAATTACCCTTACACATACTGGCAACCGTATACTTTTTCCTGGCCTCTCTTAGAGAAAACTCAAAGCCAGAGGAGCAGATCCAGATGTTCTTCAGTCTGGCATCCTCAATTCAGAATTCTAGATGGCAAGACTTCATTTGTAAGTGTACCAAGCTTACTCAGCACCTGCTTTTGCTAACCATCATATTTTTATGACCAGAGATTGTGGAGTTTACATCCTTTGCTGAGCAGAAGGAACACCATATCAGAGCTGCATGCGAAGTGACTCTCCATCATTTGAGACAAATATTTGATTTGCTCCAGCAGCATGCAGAAGAGTCTAGCCTTGCTGTGGGAATAAGTCTGGGATGAGAGCAGGTGCAACTGCAGCTGCAGCTTCTTAACCAAATCTGGCCTTGTTTAATTTTTAAATAGTCTAAAACATTTGGCATCAATATAAGTGAACCATTATGGGCTCTCTGGCACCTAACATAGTACCTTGCCCAAGGAGGGAGGTGCTCACTGACTATATCCAGTCACCATTTATTGAACACCTTCCATGTGTACCAGGCTATGTACTAGAGACTGGTGATGAATAAGATCTTTTTTCAAGAGACCCATAGCCTTGGGAGGCATAGACTCTTAAACAGATAAATTACAATTCACCCATTTTATTTGTTGTTGATGCGTTTTAGTATTTCGTTCAGTTCGTAAGTTAGCTACAGAAATCAATGCACAGGATTGACTTCCTGACCTTCTAAGAACAAACATGGGATTTCCCTTCCAATTCTAAAGTATGCTTACTTGCTTGCGTTTTTGCCTCTTGAGATACCTCTTCTGACTTACTCAGGGATGAAGATTTCTGGAGTGTGGAAAGAAAATGCTAGTATAATGCAGGAAGACTTTCCTAAGAAGTCTTCCAGAATTGGTTATTCTGTTCTAAGTGATGTTTGATTTATATAAAAGTAATGTGCAGTTGCATCAGTCCTTCTAGATATGTTGGTTATATGCAAGTAAGACTAGGAAAAATGATTCCCTTCTTTCTGTGGAAAGTAGGCTTCCTTCATCTGAATTTTTGCATAATTAGGGCAGAACCAGATAGTACATTTTTTTGTCATAACTGTTTCTGAATAGATGAGGTCACGTTTATTTAGTAATTATATAGTTCCTATGTTTTAACTTGTTTTTCTTTCAACCACCCCTCCCTCAATTTTTGAGGATGAGTATATGGGTATTTCCATTCGGCTTCTCTTAACCATAAAAAGAATGTTAAATTGCTTTCATACAAACTAGTTTTCTCATTTCCTTGATGGAAAACAGTCTCAGACAAAACATGTAATATTAAAATAAGAAAAGCTAATACTCGTATAGTGCTTATGTTCCAGGTTTTGGTTTTAGGGCTTTATCTGTAAAGTACTTAAAAGAAGCATTGTCTAATCCTCATGACAATCCAATAATAGTACTTATTATTTTTCCCATTTTACAGATGAAAACAGGAAGGCAGGGCATGCTTAGGTGGCTCTGTTACTTAAGCATCTGACTCTTGATCTCAGCTCAGGTCTCAATCTCACAGTCATGAGTTCAAGCCCTGAGCTTAAAAAAGAAAAAAAGAAAGAAAGAAAACAGGTAGGCATAGTGAGGTAAATAACTTGCCCAAGTTCATCTAATTAATAAACAGCAGAGTCAGGATTTGAACTCAGGAGTTCCAGACACATTGTGTTCTTAATGAGTGCACTTTCAACCTCATACTCAAATTGACATTGAATGTTACAGACTTCCCTAAAAGTAAGGGGCATTAATTTTCTACCATTTGAGTTCCTCCTGTGTAGCTAGGCATTCCACATGTCATTTTATTTCTTTTCAATCTTATTGATATGTGAATTGGCCCCTTTTACAGTTAACATTTGTGGAGCACTTTGTATGGATCAGGCATTGTACTAAGAAGTTTACTTGTGTTATCTCAGTAATTGTTCACAGTAGTTCTGTAAATCCTTACTGTTATTCTCAAAGGTAGAGAAAGTCACTTGCTTGGAGTCAGATAGCTGAGGAGGACAGAGTTTAGATCTGACTGTAGGTTTGCCTGACTCCAGACCCCAAGCTTTTAACTATCATGTAATATTTGGTGAGAGGAAGTATTGTGAGGTGAGTCCTGAAGACAGAACCAACTCTTATTCCTCATCCTTAATGCTCATATATTGTGTTGACTAATCATGACCCTTGCTTTTCTTACTACTTCATGTTCTCATAAAGGCATCAGAGATGGCCTTCTTGTCTGAAGACAAGATTCTTCTGTAACTCATGTCTTCACAATATCGTGGCATTTGGTGAACTTGGTCTTTTATTTAAAGCTTTGACTTTTTCTTTAATTTCATTTGCTGGGGCTCATCACTCTAGAGATTTCTTTCTATCTTCATAGGGATTTCTGAAAGTTATAGTTGGGTGATCTTAAGCATCTGTGAGGTTCTATTCCCAAAATACTGTAGTTTATCTTTATCTTGCCTCCTTAGGATTGTAAATCTATTTTCTTTACCTCCTAAGATATGGTTGGTATTGAACATTTTTGTTTATTTTAAATTATTTTTTTATGTGGAACCTTTATGCTCTCATATCTCACTCCCTCCCTCCCATTAGCAAAGTCAAACCTAAATGGTTTAGAACTGAGTATGTTTTCTGTCCTTTCTCTCTTTTCCTAATTGTCTTTTTTTCTGTCATTCTAGATTATCTCTTCTTTCTGTTGAACTAGTTGGTCACTAAGATTTATTAAGTCTAACTCCCAAATACAGATCTGTCACTCTGACCTGAGGTAATCAACATCATTAGATATCAGAAAAATGAAAATTTAAAAAAGTGAGGTAGTAATGCATACCCACCTCAATGGCTAAAATTAAAATAGCAAACAAATTGACTACTTCAAGTATTGGTGGGAACAACCCAAGTACTCAATCTCTGTTAGCAGAAGTGGAGTATAAATTGAGAGAAACATTTGAAAGCTCTTGAGTAATATCTATGGAACTTGAACATAGGCAGTTTTATTTCTAGGCACATACCCAACAAAAATGGGTAAAGTATGAACTGAAAGACATGTATAAGAATGTTCTAGCAGCATTATTTGTAGGAGTCCCCAACTGGAAACAGGTATCTTTCCACAGTTAGAGTGGATAAATAAATTGTGTTATAACCCATAAAATGGAATACCATATGGAAGTGATACCAGCAAACTATTACAACATGCAACAGCATTGATGAATGTCCTAGACAGTATGTTGAACAAAAGAAGCCAGACACAAAAGATTACATAATGTAGGGATACCTTTATATTGAGTTAAAAAATAGGCAGAACTAATTTGTGGTGATAGAAGTCAAAAGGGTGGTTACTTTTAATTACAGATAGATAGATAGATCTCTTATATCTATAGATATATATATATATATAGATATAGATATAAGAGATCTATCTATCTATCTATCTATCTGTAATGACTGGGAGGAGGCATAAAGGAAGTTTCTGAAGTACTAATGTTCTAATCCTGACTTGGGAGTTGTTGATTCCACAAATGTGTTCACTTTTTAAAAAATTCATTGAACTATATATACATTGGAGATAAATTGTGTTTTATTGTATGTTTATACTTGAATAAACAAGTTTATTATTTTTAAAAGCTAGGCAATGGTTTGGTTAAATAGTTTGAGGGGAAGCATCGGGGTCAAGGACTTGGGTTAAAATGCCATCTCTAGTTAATGGCTTTGGATTAGTCACTTAAGAATGGCCTTAAAGAATGATGTTTTTCTCCGTGTATTTACGGTAAAGATCTGGAGGGAGTCATATCAAACCAATAATACTTTTGGCCAGGAGTAGAATTGTGAGGTTTCACTTTTTATACTGTGCACTACCTCTTACATTTTAAGTGATTTTTAAAAAAGATTTTATTTATTTATTTGACAGAGATCACAAGCAGGCAGAGAGGCAGGAAGAGAGACAGGCAGGCAGAGAGGCAGGGAAGCAGGCTCCCTGCTGAGCAGAGAGCCCGACGACTCGGGGCTCGATCCCAGGACTCTGGGATCATGACCTGAGCCGAAGGCAGAGGGTTTAACCCACTGAGCCACCCAGGCACCCCCAATTAAGTAATTTTTCAGTAATATTTTAATCAAGGAAAGCCTGCATGGCTCAGTCAGTTCAGCGGCTCAGGTCGTGTTCCCAGAGTCCTGGGTTGGAGTCCCACATCGGTTTCCTTGCTCAGCAGGGAGTCTGTTTCTCCCTCTCTACGCCTGCTGCTCTCCCTGCTTGTGTTCTGTCTCTCTGACAAATAAATAAAATCCTTGAAAAAAAATTTTTAATCAAACTTTAAAAAAAAAGAAATCCACGACATTGATGGAGGAAATGTTAAGTGGTATGACAAGTAATAAGGTATGTTATTTGGTGCCCCACAAATTAGATCCCATTTAGTCATGTTTATTTTTCAACTTGGTAAAATAGCAAGAGACATTACTCAGGTTGAAGAGAGTAAATGTTAAACCAAACCAAATGCAATAAGCAAAAAAAAAGACTAGCTCCCTCTCTTTGCATTTAAAAAAAAATTTGTGGTAAAAAAACACCTGAAATTTATCATCTTAACCCTTTTAAAATGTACAGTTCATTAGTGTGAAATATATTGCTAATGTTGAACCACGGCTCTTCAGAACTTTCTCATCTTGGAAAATGGGAACCCTATACCCATTAAACAGCTTCCCATTTTCCCTTCTCCCAGCTCCTGGTCACCGCTATTCCACTTTGTGTTTCCATGAATTTGACTACTTTCAGATAACCCATATAAATGGAATCATACAGTATTTGTTTTTTTGTGACTGGCTTATTTCACTTTGTATAATGTCCTCAAAGTTCATACATGTTACAGCAAGTGACATCTTTCTTGCCACCACGGTGGTCAAAACCATCGTCTTTTCATCTGACTGCAACAGTCCAAATGGCCCCCTTGCCTCTAGTCTTGCCCACCTCTAATTCGTCTTCCACCCAGTGGCTAAATGCAAATCTGACTTGAGAACTTGATGCCCTATCTTTAGATAAAATTTAAATGCTTTAACCTGACATGGTTTTCACTCTTAGGCCCTAATAAACTATTTCCTAAGCCACATCATTTCCTCATGGCTCCCAAACTAGATATACTCTCTGGTTCATACATTCTGAGTTTTTTCCTTGATCATGCTGTTTTATCTTCTCAGCCAGTATTTGTTGACGGAGAATCATGAATGAATCATGACTTTGACTGAAGCTTACTTTGCTTGTCAGCTGCCCCTGCATGGAACTAACTTAGAGACTTAAAGTCAGAATGTAATAGTTTGACAATAAAATACAGGCTTCCCATTTTTAGAGCTTTTCTCAACTAAAAATGGTCTGATCTGAAAACAAAAGAAACTTAAGAAATATGTTGACCAAATTCACATGAAGGGGAATAAAATGATAGGGAATTTTCCTTATTTTAAAGTCTTCGTTTCACTTGGCACTTTAATAAAGAATACATTAAAGGCTTCTCTTTCTCTCTCGCTCTCTCTCTCTCTCTCTTACTCACTCATACTGTAATTTAATTATTTATTTATTGAGGGCCTCCTATGCATTTAAGCTGTGAATCAACGAAGTAAAATTCTGAGAGAAGTTTGTACATCTTGAATAGCTATACATATTTCAGTAATTACCCAGTTCATATAACTTCTTTTGTTTCTCAAGCAGTGTTTTCTTTCATTTCTTCTTCTTCTTCTTCTTTTTTTTTTTTTTTTTAAGAATTTTAGTTATTAGAGAGAGACAGACAGCGACAGAGAGCACAGTGGGGAATAGAGGGAGAAGCAGGCTCCCTGCCAAGTAGGGAGCCGGATGGGGGGCTGGATCCCAGGACCCTGGGATCATGACCTGAGCCGAAGGCAGATGTTTCACTAACTGAGCCACCCAGGTGTCCCTCAAGCAGTTTCTTGACTGCTAGATGCAAAGTAGCTAGTGTTTGGAGTTCACATACCCATCATAAAACAAAGTATGTTGTACGATCTTTTTTTTTTTTTTAAGCTAGTTAGATTGAGGAGGAAATCGCACATTAGACTCTCAGTGGGACTGAAGTCACCCTCTTTTCACAAGTTTAGTGAATTACTGAAACGGCTGGAATGAGTGTCACAGCTTGAGCTTGACAAAGGAAACCCCTTCCTGTCTTATGAGCCTTCTTTATTCCCCCTGAGCTGCAGCCGCATTGCGTATATGGTTTCTTGAATATATGATTTGGTCTCTCCTGGCAGTGCTCTGCTTATATTATTCCTTATGCCTGAAAAGCTCCTTATCTTGTTCTTTTCTTTTCTACAAATTCTATTTCTCTTTCAAGACTCATCTCAGATGTTTCTCCTCCAAGTTGTCTTCCCCTTACCAGGTTAAGTGCTATTACTTGGGACTTCCATAATCCTGGGCTTTCCTTTATCATACACTTAGAGCACCATGTGGTCTGTTTAAGGTTTGTGTCTGCTACTAGACTGTGAGCTCCTTTTGAGGTTTAAGGCTTTTCTGTGCTTAGTTTGCTGCTACGTAGGTTCTCAGTGATTCTTTGAATGAATAAATTGTATTGTTACTGAATGATTGATTAAAAAAAGTGTGTGACTGAAGGAGTAACAAAAGCCCAATGCCAAACCTACTTAAGAAGCCAAGTGATTTCTAATCATAAGTTTTGTGCGATGCAGTCTTGTTCCTGTGTAGGCCTTATTCACCAGCAAACTTGGACATCTGTCTGACCCTTACAAAGAAAAAACAAAAACAAAAACTCCCTAAAGGGAAGAGAACTAACAATAATTGAATACTACTTTGTGTTGGGCACTAGGGACTTTGTCATTTACAGCTTTCATTTGGCTGTATGGGGAACTTAGTATTTTCCCTTTTAACAGCTAAGGCAACTGACACTGAGAGAATTTTAGTTAGAAATTTAGTAATTTGAGGGGCGCCTGGGTGGCTCAGTGGGTTAAAGCCTCTGCCTTCGGCTCAGGTCATGATCCCAGGGTCCTGGGATCGAGCCCTGCATCAGGCTCTCTGCTCAGCGGGGAGCCTGCTTCCTCCCTTCCTCGCTCTCTGCCTGCCTCTCTGCCTACTTGTGATCTGTCTGTCAAATAAATAAGTAAAATCTTTAAAAAAAAGAAAAGAAAAGAAAAGAAATTTAGTAATTTGATTAAACCCTTGTTATCTTACTGTCTGTGCTTTTTTCGTCCGCATTTTGCTGTCTGCCCGAAATTAAGGGTCTTATCTGGTATATCCTAGTCATCTGTTATCAAAAGGTAGCCACAAATTTTAAAAACTGTTTTAGTTTGTTTTTTTGAGAGATTGAGAGAGAATGAGCACAAGGAGGGGGTGGGGGATGTAGGCTCCCCACTGAGCAGGGAACTGGCCTCTGGGCTGGATTCCAGGACCCCAGGATCATGACCTGAACTTAAAGGCGGACACTTAACCCACTGAGCCACCCAGGCACCCCTAGAAACTTTTAAAGCAGAATGAATGCTTTAATATAATATTAACGATAATTTTGCTTTACCATTTATAAAGGGCTTTTGCATTCACTATGATAATCTAAAGATGGATTCTTTTAAGATACTATAAATTCTTACAAACAGCATTAAAATATTGGCATAGAGCATTGGTGCAGTGGAGACTGTAGTGTCTTAGCAAATACTGTATTTCTCCAAATTAGACTAAATTGTTCATACTTCAGTAAATTTTTTAAAGAAATCATACAGTTTTTCTACTTTTTCTAATTAAATAATTTTTCTAATTAATTAAGCCTAATAAATAATGATATTTAGCTATTTTTAGAAGTTCCATGCATAATTTAGACTGAATATACTTGCTAACATCCCAGAAATCTATTTTCATTGTATGTGAAATTGCATTGTACTGCCCCATGTTCTTGTCATCTTGGAAACTAGTTCTTTTCAAAGTCAGGAACAGAAAAAATTTTATCTAGTCTTTGGCAGGAAAAAATTAAAAGATAAGAAAGTCCCACCAAACCATAGAAAATCAAACTACAGTAGTGAAATGAGCAGGTTCCTAAGCGCCATTCATCTGTGTTCAAATCTGGATGTTGTTTCCTAGCACTTTTAACAGTGGACAGATAATTTCTTTCCAAGTTCAGTATCTTCATCAATAAAATAGAGGCTAATAACAGGGGCGCCTGGGTGGCTCAGTGGGTTGGGGCCTCTGCCTTAGGCTTGGGTGGTGATCTCAAGGACCTGGGATTGAGCCCCACATTGGCCTCTCTGCTCAGTGGGAAGCCTACTTCCCCCTCTCTCTGCCTGCCTCTCTGCCTACTTGTGATCTCTGTCAAATAAACAAATAAAATTTATTTAAAAATAAGTAAAAAATAGAGGCTAATAACAGTATCAGGTTTTTTTAAGGTGGTTTCTATTGTGAAGTGACATGTTTATAAAAGTATTGCTTAGGGTCTGATAAATGGTAGCCCCTTGATAAATGTTACTTGCTATTATTTGGGAGAGTGTGTATTTCTGCAGCATTTTAGGTAAATGCAAGTATCAAAGTCTTTTAGCAGACCCACAGCTTTCTCAGAAGTCTAACTTTTCACATTGAGCTGATCAGCTTTTATTTCTGGAGAATGAAGTTACTGTGACAATTTCACTCCTGTGTGGTACAAACATCTGCAGGAAACTGGGGACATTATTTTCTGTTAAGGAGAAATCTCTCTTGTAATACTCAAATTCAGCAGGATTTACAGGGGAAATTATAAAGAAATGAAAAATGATAATAGTTTTATTAGTTATTTTGTGGAAAGTAGAAGGCATTTTTCTTCCTGTCAATATTTGAATTCCTCTTGACCATAGGTACTTGGGTAAACATTACTGTGTGCTGGTGTGAAACCATGTGAGTAGAATCTATTCAGTTGGATTATATGACTTCAGGTGTTTTGTTTTTTTCCCTCTCCAGGAATTTTGATTTTTAAGTTGATAACTTAGTACAGTGTCCTGAAAGGTTTTCCTTTTCCAGCCATGGCCTGAGAAAAGTGGTATTTAAACAATTAGGCAGAGCAAATATTACATGATGTAAGAGGGCCACATTGTGAAGGATTCTAAAGGCAAGCTTTTTTTTCTTAACACCTTTGGATTTCTTACACGTACAGTATCTGAAACAAAGTTGTCCTTCCATAAAGATTTTTTGAATAAATTATATTCTTGGTTATCTTCTTGGTAAGAATTTATAGAATTTTCTATTACATTTGGGAAATCAAAAATATATATCTGTATTTATACCTTTGCTCCTAAAATTTGAAAATAATTTCAGTGTGATGATAATGGTTTTGTGCATCTTAATTTATCAGCACATTTGTCCATTTCATTTTTATCCCAAAGGTGGAACTGATTCTTGATTCACGGTATTGTTTTCAAGTAATGAAACACATCCATGAGATTATTTTTGTTTTATTTTGAATAGATTGTTTTTGTTTCTGGAACTTTTGGAACTGATTTTAAAACTTCCCTGTGTCCTCTTTTTTTTTTTTTTTTAAGAATTTAGTTTTTTTTTTTTTTATTAAGATTTTATTTATTTATTTCACAGAGAGAGATCACAAGTAGGCAGAGAGGCAGGCAGAGAGAGAGATAGAGGAGGAAGCAGGTTCTCTGCTGAGCAGAGAGCCCGATGCGGGACTCGATCCCAGGACCCTGAGATCATGACCTGAGCCGAAGGCAGAGGCTTAACCCACTGAGCCACCCAGGCGCCCCTCCCTGTGTCCTCTTGGAAGGTTTTCAGGATTCCTGTCAACTGCTCAGCATGTTTAGGGATGTCTGTTTTATTTTACTATGGAGAGCCTTCTACTTTCTTCCGCTGTTTGAATTTTCCTTTAAAACTCTCCTCCTGGGGCATGTGGGTAGTTCAGTCTGTTAAGTGTCTAACTTTAGCTCAGGCCATGATCTCGGGATCTTGAGATCAAGCCCTGTGTTGGGCTCCGCAGAGATTCTCTCTTCTCCAATCTCTCTCCCTGTGCCCCTCCCCCCCAATTCTGCATGCCTGCTCTCACTCTCAAAATAAATAACCAACAAAATAAATCTTAAAACCCAAAATCTTTTCTCGTTATTGAACAAACAAAAACTTTATTTTATTTGGGTGGCAGCTAATTACAGCACATTTTCAGTGTTTGTAAGCTTAGGGTGAGACAAGTGCTATCAGTCCCTGTTGGTAGGAGTACAGATTGATTAGATCAATTAGAAAAAAAAAAAGGTCAGGAATGCAGATAGTGATTTTTGTATAAGTGTTTGCTATAGTATTATTTATAGTAGAGAATACCAGGGTCCTGGGATTGAGCCCCACATCCAGCTCCCTGCTCAGTGGGGAGCCTGCTTCTCCCTCTCCCCTGCCCTGGTTATGCTTTCTCTTGTTCTCTCTCTCTCAAATAAATAAATAAACTCTTTAAAAAAATAAAGTAAAATAAAGTTTATTGGATGCATATGTTTCTTCATTTTTTTTTTTTTTAAGATTTTATCTGAGAGATAGAATGAGTGAGAGAGAGCATGAGCACATGAGCAGGGGCAGAGGAAGAGGGAGAAAGCAGGCTCCCCTACTGAGCAGGGAGCCCGATGTGGGGCTCGATTCCAGGACCCTGGTTATTTGACCTGAGCTGAAGGCAGACACTTAACCGACTGAGCCACCCAGGTGCCCCCATTTTAATGACTTTTTAAAAATACTTATATGTGAACAAATTAGAATATAAAACTATAGAAAATTGATTCCATTGTGTATGAACTACATCAAGATATCAGTGAAGATTTTCTCTGTCGGTGGAATTGTAGATGACAAGTTTTCTTTATCTTTTTCTTTATTATGTAGATTTTCTATATAGGTCATGTATTACATGTATAATGACAGAAAAACTACCAGTATTTAAAAAAAAATCGCTAATATATTAGCTACAAAATAAGACTAGAGGGAATTTACTAAACGTTGACAAGGGTTTTCTTTAGATAGATTGTGAATAACTGTTTTTGGATTGTGAATAACTTTTTTTGTGTTCCTAGTTTTTGTGTTTCCCAGTCTATCTGCAGTAAGATAAGATAAAAAATAAGTTATTTTATAAGATATAACTGCAGTCAGCTAGGAATTTGCCTGAAGAGAATTTTCTTTATGAGACCTTTTGTAATAATTTTTAAAGGAAAGACATGCTTTCTTTGCATTTTTTGATAGCTGTGGTAGATTTGATATTCTGAATCTTTTAAATATGTTTCTTCTGTACAATTTCTGATTGAATTGGGTGAAGTAGTTATTACTGCTAGTGATAAAGTGTCATACCCTTTGAAATTGGTGTGAGGGTGACCCTCCATTTTACTACTGATATGCCAGCTTCAAAGTATTTTTCTTTTATGTTCTTGCTATGTTGTATTTACTGTATGGAGCTAGGAGCTCTTTAATAAGCAGAAGTAGCATTTCATCTATAAATGGCTTATTTTGCCCAGCTGTTAACACCTGAAACAAATATTTTAGATACGCTTAAGCCTTTGAAAGCTGTTATTTAAAAAAACTAGAGTTATTCTCATAGATGAATATGAAAGCAGGATGGATAATAGTAATAGATATTTATAAAACTATAGCTACTACTTGTCAAGCCTCTGTGGTGTTCTGGGCACTGTATCAGACACTGACAAACATATAATTTTCACAACAGCTGTATGAAGTTGTGTATTTCTTTACCTTTTTTCCCTGTAGAGAAGGTACCTGTGGTTCAGAGAGACAAATTTGTCTAGTGCCACACAGTCAGGGAGTGCTCAAGCTGAGACTAGATTCAAGTCTTTGTGACTGCAGTGCCCAAATGTGGGACCTTTGTCTTGTTTCCTGTTGTATATTTAGTACCTAGAACAGGAGCTGTATATGCTAAGCACTCAACATATACCCTTCGAATGAATGAGCTGTATGCCTAGAAGCTTCTAAGTGGCCAAGCAAAATAAATTGTTCTGTTCCAGTAACAGAATTATATAGAGAAGTGAGGCTGACACAATATAATGCTATTAGCCAAATTGAGGTACTTAACACCAAAATCTAGGTCATAATAACAAATGATCAGATTGGGATCTTCTTTTTTGATGTAATTGTCTAATTTCTTCTGAGTACATATGCTAGATCTCTTTTCCACTTAACTTTGATATCCAGTGAACAAAGAAAAAGCAAAAGATAAATGATATTGAATCTTTACCAGTGAAAAAAATCTAGGTGGAAACTCAGGTTCTGTAAATGTCAAGAAACTACAATGGGAATTTCTTGATTGGGACATTAGGAACCTCGGGTTTTGTGGAAATAACAATGTGCCATTGCAGTACATGGATATACTTTATTTCACTGGTAACAGCAATTTCTTTTTATAATTCTATGTCAGCAAAGACTAAATTCCAATTGGGAGAAAGTTTTAATATTTAGACATCTTATAAGCATAAGTGGTTCTAGTTTCTAAGATGAATCGTTACAGAAGCCTTGTTGTGACTCTAGCCTTTCCTTCTCTTTGCATTTATTGTGTCTCAAATATTCTTGGTTGCTAAGAATTAGCTGACTCATGGGTTGAGTACTCAGAGTACACTAAGCTGTGTAATCATGATGGTCATAGCATGTGCCATTAAAGGAATGCTGAGTGCTATATACACAATATTAGGAAAGGGGGTGAAGGCAGTATGTATCACATTTAATGTTCCAGTGTATCATGATTCCTGGAATGTCATTCCATGCCTAGACCGCTTTACGGTCTCCCCTGCAGAAATTATCTTGTTCTTAATCATTCATCAAAAGGAGACTGGGTTTTTGCATGAGATAGTGGTTTACCACAGATCTGAGTATTGGTCATTTGAAACCAGCCTATGTGTTTGAAGGTATTTCATTTCCTTAGTGGTTTAAAAACCATTAAGAGGGGCGCCTGGGTGGCTCAGTGGGTTAAGCCGCTGCCTTCGGCTCGGGTCATGATCTCAGGGTCCTGGGATCGAGCCCCGCATCGGGCTCTCTGCTCTGCAGGGAGCCTGCTTCCTCCTCTCTCTCTGTCTGCTTGTGATCTCTCTCTGTCAAATAAATAAATAATCTTTAAAAAAAAAAAATAATAAAAAATAAAAACCATTAAGATCTTGTAGTTTAGTGTATCTCTTTGCTTGAATCAAACACAGCTGAGAGTACATTCTTCCATATTCTTATGGATTGTGTTAGTTCAGCTTCAGCAGATGGCCAGGCACTTCCCCAAATCACTGGGTTCATTCTGAGTTTCTCAGATCTCTACCATTTTTTAAATGATAGAGCTCTGGCCATGAGCTTTGTCAGCCTCATGAGGGCAGCTGATATATCTGTTTTGTTCATCATTCAACCTAGGTCTGTGTATTATACATATTGGGAACTTCATACTTATTGGATGAATGACAAAAAAAGAAGGCTCTACTTGATCAGCATTTAGTAAGAACTCAGAAACACCTGCCTGCTGAGGAGCCTTTCCTTTGGTTATCTTTTGTGATTTCTTTATGTATGCTAATGGCATCTGTGAAAATCCTTGCAGTCTATTTTATCTTTCTTTATTTAACTGTCTTTCTTGTCTGTCTGTCTAATCTATCTGATTAAGCAGTCCTGTCAAACCTTTGATGGTAACTAGGCTTTGCAGAGACTGAATTTGAATACACTCGGCCAGTCCAAATTTCTCACCTCTAAGTGCTGTCTACCCTTTAGCCTCTAGTATGAATGGGTTTTTTTGGACCACTATTGGTAACAAGGACTCAGAAATGACTTGTTATCGCTAGATAGCAGCCAAGCTGAAACTTGATGTCCTCTGTCTAATCCAGCCCGTTTCTTGGAGGCAAATCTACCTTTTCGATGTCTGACTACACCACACTATCTCCCTTATAGTTCTTTTTCTTCTTCTTCTTCTTCTTCTTCTTCTTCTTCTTCTTCTTCTTCTTCTTCTTCTTCT